>NC_141606.1:52733268-52992535 GCF_047967505.1 Dipteris shenzhenensis
TAGCTTTGACCATCCAAATCATATTCGATGGGCACGATACTTTACACGCACCTCAACATAGGTTGGATTGATGTATGTGCAAGGTATCGTGCCCATTGGTTATGAGTGCATTTGAATATACACCTCATGTACTATTCTTTGGCAATCATGCTGGCAATTATGCATCACACTTGATGAAAAATGGGGTTTGTGGTGCGTTTGACCATCCAAAGCATATCTGATGGATATGATATTTTTCATGTGCCTCTAATTAGATTATATTAACACATGTGCACAGAATTGTTCCCATCGGGTATGAGAGCATTCGAATAATACACCTCCGATACTATTTTTTGGCGGTTGTGCATGACACTTCGTGAAAAAAGGAGTTTGTGGCACGTTTGAGCATCCAAAGCAAATATGATGGGCATGATATTTTGCATGCAAGTCAACATATATTGTATTGATGTGTGAGCAAAGTATCATTCCCATCGAGTATGAGCGCATTCGAATGACACACCTCAGATACATTTTATAGTGGTTGTGCATAACACTTGATGAAAAATGGGTTTCTGGCGACTTCGACCATCTAGAGCATATCTGATGGGCATGATAATTTGCACACAGATCAACATATTTTGGATTGACACACGTGAAAAGTATCATTCCCATCAGGTGTGTGCATGTTTGAATAACACACACAGAGCGTGTTTTTTGGCGGTTGTGCATGACACTTAGTGAAAAATGCGATTTGTGGCGAGTTTGACCATCCAAATCATATCCGATGATGATACTTGGCACAAGACTAAAAAAATGTTAAATTTAAACGAGTGCAAGGTATCATGCCCATCCAGTATGTGCGCATTTAAATAACACACCTCAAATACTATATTTTGGCAGTTGTGCATAATACTTGATGAAAAAGTGGGTTTGTGCCGACTTTGACTATCCACATATCCGATGGGCACAATACTTTGCACACACTGTTATGGATAAATTTTTCTAAGGAAAAAAGGCATAAATATGTGTGTGTGTTTGTATGTGTGGCATTAGTATAATAAAATATGGAGTGCATAGGGCCCAAGGTTGAGGTGGCAGGGCATGACCATGTGCCACCCTTCCACATAAGAGGACCCATAAGGTGTGTTGTACATAATCCATGGTAGTAATATTATAAAATGTTAAGGTGGCATGGCTCCTCCATGTGCCACCCCTCCACCTAGGCGGTCCCATGCCTGCATTTAGTGAGATATGGCCCAAAGTCCATGGGAGAAGTAATATAAAATAGGTGGAGATGGATATTATATTGGGTTATTCCCTCCATATAGGATAGGCCCATGTGGGGGAGGTGTAGATAGTCCAAGAGTGCAAGTTAAATAATGGGGAAAGTAGGATGAGGTGGCAAGATTCCTTGTGCCAACCCTCCACTTGTCCTCCTAGATGTTTGAACGTATTATAAAATTGGGAAGAGACCAACGGAGTACCATAGACTTGGGATATGAGAGTTGATATATGTGGAAAAATGTGGCCAAGCATTATCGCACACGATTGAGAGTGCATAATCGCCTAGCCCACATGGGAGACTCTTCCACACACACCATGCATGTGGGAGGATGCATTAATTGGGAGAGACCCTCTCTCTTGGCTATAAAAGGAGGGGGCTATTACTTGATGGGACACGCTCATTCTTGTAAAGCCACCTAGCTAGTACTTTGATTTCCCCGTTCCCTTCCTTTCAAATAAAGCATGGCCCTCTTCCCTTGATGTCTCCATGTTTACATTCCTCCTCCCATCATGTACATGCTTCTCTCCCCCCTCTCCCTTTCCCCTTGTGCCATAGTCTCCCTCTTCATTCCCACCCCTTCTTATCCCTTTTCCCCTCCCATGATAATGTTTCGCCCTCACGTTCTCCTTTCCTCTATGGCCCTTGAGTGTCGCCATGCTTAGTGTTTAGCCTCTTGTCCTGATTTCTTTTCTAGGTAACATAAATGGTGTGGCTACTGGGATCAAAATCTCCACAGCTAGTGGTGTAAATTCTGTTACTCCTATGATTGGGTGCGGCTCTGCGGCCTCTTCCGTGTGCAGTTCTCTACTTTTGCACCTCCAAACTGTGTGCCTTCCCTGTCTCTACAACTGTAAAACCTCCCTACTTTTGCAGAACATCTATGCTCCCTCTGAGTTCCTGCGCGTGCAATTGTAAAACCTCCCTACTTTTGCAGAACATCTATGCTCCCTCTGAGTTCCTGCGCGTGCATTCGCGCGTCTACTATGTAGACCCAAACTGCATGCCTTCCCTGTCTCCACAACTGTAAAACCTCCCTGCTTCTGCAAAACATCCATGCTCCCTCTGAGTTCTTGCGCACGCATTCGCACGTCTACTATGTACACCCGCATGCATCGCGGACAGATCACGATAGTTTTCTGGGCTCCTGCATCTTCTGGTCGCGGACAGTTTTTCTGGGCTTCTGCAAAACTGTAACAGATCCCGCGCCCCCCTCTCTTCTCTTCCTTTCTTCTCCTTCTCCTTTCTCCTCTCCTCTCTTTTTATTAAAGAGTGGGATTTTAACCCAAGACCTCCCCCTTCACAAAAGGGAGACTTATCATTGGGCTAGCAGATAAGAAGTGATGAAAATGTACTGATATTGCTTATATATTGAAATCCCATGAACTGTAACTCTCTAACCGTGGGGAGTTTTCACATGCCGTAAAAAGCAAACGTACTTCACTTCATGTGCTCTACTCATATCTTCTACTAGATCGCAGATTCTGAACTTTTTCAAGTTCACTTCATGGCTGCACACCACACGAGGAGGGTGGATATTTATGTCACTTCTCGACGAGTTTAAGGATTTGGTGCCTGGTCCTCCACACCTTACGGCTACCAATGGGCGAGATCTCTTTCTTGATCTTCATGTCGATCTTCAACAACTGATTGTACAGTGCATTACTCAAGGAGACGACGGGTGGGATGATACACCATGGATGATTCAAGGTGAAGAACTAGTGATACGCTGGGAGGACTTTGATTTCAATTCTACTCATTGTGCGGTGATCGAGCTACTTGCTACTTCGGAGGTAATTAAAAGGGTGTCCTTCTTCGAAGGGTGGGATGCTACCCAAGCTTTGGGGGAGATTTGGCACATCTGCTTATTAATTCCTGTGGATAAGCTCGTCTTGAATGGTTTATTCTCAATCTCACTACAAAGGTTTCTAGGGCTCGGCTATGGTTGGTAATGTTTCAACCAAGGAATCCCTTTGTACCTAATCAACCCTTTGTGCCTCATTTTGAGCTTCAAGTTGTAATTCTTTTTGGTCTAAAGATAAACTATCAACAAAGGATTGCAAGTTTATTTGGTGCTGAACATTTTGGCTCAAGTATTGAATTCTCCCCACCCTCTCCTTCTACCTATCTTGGACTACCGAGAAACTTGGGATGTCCGGATTTTAGTCTTGGTGTGATGACATCTTGGATCCTTCAATTTGATGGAGCTTACAAACCTTCAACCAAGGCTGCTGGCGTGGGTGTGAAGCTCACTTCACCGGGTGATGAGGAGTATTGTTATAGCAAGTCTACACCTGCAAGTACTTGCAACCAATCTGAGTACTCGGCACTCATTTTTGGGCTACAAAAGGCACAAGAACATCACGTCAAGCAACTTGAGGTGCAAGGAGATTCTCAACTAGTGTGTGAACAAGTTAGTGGAAGGTGGAAGGTGCAGAGCGAAGGCTTGGTTCCATGACATCAATAAGCATTGGAACTGTGCCAACAATTTGAAGAGGTAAAAATTCAGCATATCCCTCAAGCTCAAAATATAGTTGCTGATTTCTTGGCACGTGAAGCTTGTACTTCAATCATGCATGACGCGAGTGGAAGCACCACCCCAACAAAGCCGCAAGTGATGAAGAAGGGTGATCATTTGTAAGGAATGCAAAGATTGTGGTCATCATGAAACTAAGTGTTGGGCATATTTGATACGAGTTTACCGACTTTGAAAGATCATCAGAAAGGTCCTCAAGGACATTGCTCAAAAGAAGGATGCTAGACCGCCACACCCCTTGAAGAAATAGCATGGCGATTACAAGAACGGGAAGAAGCTGAAGGTGATGTGCAAGCTCTCCAACTATTGACATTTGTCATGGCATTCTTGTTTGCCTTGATGAACAACCTCATGCAGCGCTGTCTCTAACACTCGCTTGTAAAGATGGATGCGATATCATCAGGGTTGGTCCTTTTAAGATTGTCTATGAGCTATTCTATGCTAAAGATTCTTCCTGTGTAGTATTTCACAATACACCAATCACACCCTACCCTGCCTATGTATGCTTTGTGGATGTATCTTCACCTGATTTTCAGTTCAAGCTTCCTCTTTCTATTGTTTGTCAATAGATAAGCCTCATTTCACCTCTCTCTTTTCCATTTTCCAAGCATGGCAGACATTCCTGTGTTTTGTGGACAGGTTGAAGAAAATCCTAGTGAGTATCTTGTGGCCTTCAAGCGCCATTATGTTTCTCTCAACTTTCTTACTGAAGAAAGATGGCTGTTGGTTCTTCCCACATTTCTAGAGGGTTTGGCTCAAGTGTGGTATGAGAAGCAGGCCGAAGATGTTTGCCAAAGTTGGCCAAGGTTGACAGCAGCTATGATTGAGTATTTTGGCAAAGAAGAGGAGCCGGAGAATGTGTACCTGTAGGTGGAAAACTTAAAACAGTCAGAAGGTGAGACGGTGCGTCGATATTTAGATTGAGAGGCTATGCTCCTGGACCGTTTAATTGCCACGTAGGAGGACAATGCCAGATTTCGAGCTGGAATGGCTGAGCATGTGCTGGGCTACCTTGTAGTAAGAGCAAGTGACAAATTCTGCCTCAAGCTTAAATGGGAGAATCCAGAAACTATTGTGCTAGCACATGAGATTGCTCAAAAGTTTGATAAGGTTCAGTCCTGATCCCGCTTCAAAGAAGATGATGGTCCATTCGCAACCCCCTCAATTCTTACAACAACAACCTGGGGGGTCTAACTTAGGGGCATACACCCACCCCTCATCAGGGATGTATCCACCACCTCCACCTCAAATGTATGGTCCTCCCTTAGATGCTTACCCTCAACAATGAGAATATCCTCAACCTTCGCCTGGAAGATTTCCCCAGCCTCCCCCCTCCTTCCTACTCCCCTGGCCCCTCCTGCTAAGGAATCCAAAGTCAATGACCTAGCCAAGGCCCTGAATGATCTTCGGCTTGAGATGGTGGGCATCATAAATCAATCCAATCACCCTCCAAGAGAACGTGCCAATGTTGTTTGCTACGAGTGCCACCAGAAGGGTCATTATCGCACGGAATGTCCCAATATTCCAAGGGTGAATTTTCTAAGTGAATCAGGCACTGAGGATTCTGACGTAGAGATCCTTGACCTCGAGAAAAGAAGTCATATCACCTCGGACCCCTCTCCAAACCGTGGACCAGGCCGCCCCAGGAAGGTGTCCTTCTTAGAGCCCTCAGATGCTGAGATGGCAGACCCACCAACAGAGAAGACTAAAAGATCTCGCAGGAGTAAGTGGTTGCCCTCGGATTTTCCCATCGACTCGAGGCAAGAAGACTATTCAGTCGTTCAGGACCTTGCTCATCGTTCTTTGAGCATCACGCTCCCTCAACTAATAGCATTAAGACCTAAGGTGAGACGTGAGCTATAGCAAAGGCTCTCAACAAGGAGGAGCAAGAAAAAGGGAAAGGTACGAGAGGTCTCTTCTATCTTTGAAGAAATTGATCAGCACCCACATAAAGTAGATGTCATCATAGATAATTGCTGTGTCAAAAGTGTGTGTGTCGATGGGGGAGTTGCATGTAATATCATGGTGCCCCGGATCATGAAGAAATTGAATTTGAAATGCATAAGGCGTTCCTCCACTTGAATCAAGGTAGCAGATGGTTGATGACTCGCCACCCTGGGAGTCATTGAGGATTTTCCCATCACTGTCAATGGGTTGACCACCACCGTCAATTTCTATGTAGTGGACATTGAAGATACAGGCATGAGTTACCCAGCCATACTCGAGAGATCATGTTTGAGAAAAAGTGATGCAGTCAGCTATTGGAAGATAGGACACATGTCTTTTGGTGCTTCTAAGGAGAAGATCCTGGTGCAACCAGGTGCCACGAAACCAGAAGAAGAAGAGGAGCAAGACAATGATACTCTCTCATCCTCGGTGTTTGAATCAATGGAAGGATCAGATGGGGGGGAGGAGTCCTCAGAGGAGGAAGTTTACATGATGGGGGTGTCTCCAACCCCGCCACCTACAAAAAAGGTAACAGCTAGTCCTCAACAGCTTGAATCTATGCTTTCCCCAGACCTCACTCCAAGTGAGAAAGGCAAATTCCTAGAAATGTTCAAAGATTTCCCTGACCTTTTCGCAACTAGCTACCGCCACCTTCGACATGTGACTGCCATCATAGAGCACAAGATAGAGTTGAAGCCTGATGCAAAGCCTGTGGCCCAAAAGTATAAGAGATTAGGCCCCCTACAGATCGATGCTTTGCGCTCAGAGTTGCAAAAACTTGTAGAAGCTGGGTTTATTGTTCCGATTCACAATATTGAATGGGTTTCACCGGTGGTAGTCACCCCAAAGAAAAACAACAAGTGGCGGGTCTGCATCGACTATAAGAAACTCAATGCAGCCACCAAGAGGGACCATCATCCTCTTCCCTTTCAAGACCTCATTCTTGAGAAGGTAAGTGGTCATGAGATGCATACTTTTTGTGATGGTTACTCCGGGTTTTATCAAATCAGAATTGTCGAAGAAGATGTGCTTAAAACCACATTTGCCACACCCTAGGGGACATTTGCATTCAAAGTAATGCCATTTGGCCTCACCAATGCTTCTGCTACCTTTCAAAGATTTATGTAGATGGTGTTATTTGGGGGATTTCTTAGAGGTGTTTTTAGATGATTTCTGTATATTCTCGTCACGTAAGGAGCATGTCATGAAGGTTAGGTTGGCCTTACAAAGGGTCAATGATGCGAATGGCAGTCTCAACCCTGAGAAATGCACCATTGGAGCCACTCAAGGGAGGTTACTGGGACATATTGTCTCATCCGAGGGCGTCAAGCCTGACCCCGAGAAGGTAGAAGCCATTCTCAAGCTCTCCCCACCAACAACCAAACGTCAAGTATGCTCATTTGTCAATCTAGTAGGATACTATCGCCACTTCAGTGATCAATATGCTGCTTTGACACGACCCATGACTATGCTATTAAAAGATGGGGTTGATTTCTCTTGGGATGAGGATTGTGATCATGGGTTTGCACAAATCAAGAATGCTCTGCTGGCTTCAGAACCCATTCTACGCAATCATATCAATCCTAGGTTTGGTGAGCAGACTCTGGCGGGTATTCTTCTCTAGCAAGGGGAGGATCGGTTCATGTATCCTATTCGATTTGCTTCTCGACAATTGCTCAAAATTGAACGATGCTACTCTGAGGCTGACAAGCATCCTTGTATTTGGTGTTCTGCATTGAGAAATTTAAGCATTATGTGGCTGGAAAGTCTTTCATTATAATCTCTAGCAATGGTCTTGCAAAGCAGGTTCTTCAATGACCAAATCCCATGGATCGGTTGGCCAAATGGTTGGTAGTTCTACAAGAATATGCTTTTTTTTTCAAAATTGAAAAAGGGGTTGTTCCAACTTGAAGAATGCTTTGATTGATTTAGAGGAGTGCCTCGATGTAACCCTTGTAGCGGCCATAGAAGTTGGGGATCCATGGTATGGTGGTATCTACAGGTTTCTGATTGCTTTCTCCTTTCCTCCGAAAAGAACTAGCTATGAGAGAAAGAAGATCCGAAGAGATACTAGGCGCTACACTCTCTTTGATGGGGTCTTGTACCGTCAAGGCATGGATGGGGTACTAAGACAGGCCATTGATGCAGATGAAGTGCCTAAGGTATTGAAGCATTATCATGATGGATTTTGTGGAGGCCACTATGCTAGTGACTATACAGCTAAGAAGATTTTACATGCTGGATACTATTGGCCGACCTTGTTCAAGGATGTCACTTTGTATTGCAAAACCTGTGAACCATGCTAATTCTTTGGTAGGAAGGATTTGCGTCCTGGGCAACATCACCCAGTGATGTCCATCCATCTGTTTCAGAAGTGGCGAATAGATTTTGTCAGCCCTTGCCCATGACTGCCCGCAAAAAGAAGTATCTTTTGGTAGCCACTCACTATGCCACTAAGTGGGCTGTAGCTATCGCCCTCCCCGCTACAAATGGTAAGGTAGTTTCAAATTTCATATTTAAACGTATTTCCACAAGGTTTGGGACACCCTTGGAAATAGTATCTGACCATGGGAGTCCATTCTTAAGTGAAGCAGTGGAATTGCTCATGGATCGCATTGGTATTGATCACCGCACTCCTAGCATCTATCATCCAACATCCATGGGACGAACGGAGCGGACCAATGGCCTCCTTTGTAAAACTATGAGGAAAATGGCCACGGGGACTAGGAGCCAGTGGGATCAAAAGGTCACTGAAGCCGTGTGGGCTTACAACATCACCCATAAAACGTCTACAGATCACACTCCTTTTGAGTTAGTGTATGGTACTAAGGTAGTTTTACCACTAGAGATAGAGATTCCGGCCTTGAGATTGGCACAAGAACAGAGGATGGCAGAAGATGAACATGTAGAGGCCAGATTGGTACAACTTGAGAAGTTAGATGAAACCCGATGCCTTGCACTACACCAAACAGAGATCCAAAAGAATTGACAAAAGGCCCGCTTGGATGCTAAGATTTGGAAGGGATGGGAAAGACACTTTGCTGAGGGGGATGTTGTGCTATGCTTTGATAATAGATTGGACCACCAAATGGATAAGAAGTTTCTGCCACTGTGGACTGGTCCATACAAAGTCATCAAGGAATGTAGCAATGGGTCTATACAAGTTCAGGAGCTGCATGAGCCATATGGCAAGAAGGTGATCAACAAGCATTACCTCAAGCCCTTCTTTGTGCGTGATGGACCCAGGCATGGAAATGCTGTGCATTCCTTGCATGGGGGGGGGAACTGTTATGGATAAATTTGTCTAAGGAAAAAAGGCATAAATATGTGTGTGTGTTTGTATGTGTGGCAATAGTATAATAAAATATGGAGTGCATAGGGCCCAAGGTTGAGGTGGCAGGGCATGACCATGTGCCACCCTTCCATGTAAGAGGACCCATAAGGTGTGTTGTACATAATCCATGGTAGTAATATTATAAAATGTTAAGGTGGCATGGCTCCTCCATGTGCCACCCCTCCACCTAGGCGGTCCCATGCTTGCATTTAGTGAGATATGGCCCAAAGTCCATGGGAGAAGTAATATAAAATAGGTGGAGATGGATATTATATTGGGTTATTCCCTCCATATAGGATAGGCCCATGTGGGGGAGGTGTAGATAGTCCAAGAGTGCAAGTTAAATAATGGGGAAAGTAGGATGAGGTGGCAAGATTCCTTGTGCCAACCCTCCACTTGTCCTCCTAGATGTTTGAACGTATTATAAAATTGGGAAGAGACCAACGGAGTACCATAGACTTGGGATATGGGAGTTGATATATGTGGAAAAATGTGGCCAAGCATTATCGCACACGATTGAGAGTGCATAATCGCCTAGCCCACATGGGAGACTCTTCCACACACACCATGCATGTGGGAGGATGCATTAATTGGGAGAGACCCTCTCTCTTGGCTATAAAAGGAGGGGGCTATTACTTGATGGGACACGCTCATTCTTGTAAAGCCACCTAGCTAGTACTTTGATTTCCCCGTTCCCTTCCTTTCAAATAAAGCATGGCCCTCTTCCCTTGATGTCTCCATGTTTACATTCCTCCTCCCATCATGTACATGCTTCTCTCCCCCCTCTCCCTTTCCCCTTGTGCCATAGTCTCCCTCTTCATTCCCTCCCCTTCTAGTCCCTTTTCCCCTCCCATGATAACGTTTCGCCCTCACGTTCTCCTTCCCTCTATGGCCTTTGAGCGTCGCCATGCTTAGTGTTTAGCCTCTTGTCTTGATTTCTTTTCTAGGTAACAACACCTCAACATAGGTTGTATTGATAGTCGTGCCCATTGGGTATGAGTGCATTTGAATAGCACACCTCAGATGCAGTTGTGCATAACACTTGGTGAAAAATGGAGTTTGTGGCGCATTTTACGATCCAAAGCATATCTGATTGGATATGATATTTTTCATTCATCTCCAATTAGGTTATATTAACACGTATGAAAAGCATCATGCCCATCGGGTATGAGAGCATTCGAATAATATACCTCAAATACTATTTTTTAGCACTTGTGCATAACACTTGGTGAAAAATGGAGTTTGTGACATGTTTGACCATCGAAAGCATATATGATGGCAACTTATAGCATCCATCAGAAATGAGGGCATTCGAATGACACACCTTAGATACTATTTTTTCACTGTTGTGCATAACACTTGGTGAAAAACAGGGTTTGTGGCAAATTTGACCATCCAGAGCATATCACAAAATACTTTGCATAGAGATCAACATAGGTTGTATTGATGCACGTGCAAAGTATCATGCCCATAGGGTATGTGCGCATTTGAATAACACACCTCAGAGCATGTATTTTTGGCGGTTGTGCATAACACTTGATGAAAAACGAGGTTTGTGGTGAGTTTGACCATCCAAAGCATATATGATGGGCACAATACATCACACAATCCTCAACATCTATTATATTGACTTGTATCAATAGCATCGTATCGATTGGATATGTGCGTGTTCGAATAACACACCTCAAATACTATTTTTTGGTGGTTGTGCATAATACTTGATGGAAAATGGGATTTGTGGCAACTTTGACTATCTAGAGCATCTACAATGGGCATGATAATTTTCACATAGCTCAAAATAGGTTATATTGATGAACATTCAAAGTATAGTGCCCATTAGGTATGTGCGCATTCGAATAACACACGTTAAAGCATGTTTTTTGGCGGTTGTGCATGACACTTAGTGAAAAATGGAGTTTGTGGAAAATTTGACCATCCAAAGCGTATTTGATGGGCACGATACTTTGCAAAGACCTCAAAATAGGTTGTATTGACATGAATGCAAAGTATAATGTCGATCTAGTATGTGCACGTTCAAATAACACACATTAAACTCTTTTTTTTTTTTGTTGTGCATAACACTTGATGAAAAAGGCAGTTTGTGATGACTTTCACTGTCCAAAGCATATCCAATGGGCATGATATTTTGCACACAAATCAAAATAAATTGTATCGATGCATGTGCAAAGTATCGTGCCCATCGGGTATGAGCGCATTTGAATAACACACCTCATATACTATTCTTTGGGAGTTGTGCATAACACTTGGTGAAAAATGGGGTTTGTGGTGCGTTTGACCATCCGATGGGCAATATATTTTGCACACACCTCAAAATAGGCTCTATTCACACTTGTGCAAAGCATTGTACCCTTTGGGTATGAGCGTATTCGAATAATACACCTTAGGTACTATTTCTTGGTGGTTGTGCATAACACCTCCATAACACTTCGTGAAAAAAGGTGTTTGTGGATTGTTTGACCATCCAAAGCATATTTGATGGGTATAATATTTTATACATGCCTCAAAATAAGTTGTATTAACATGTGTTCAAAGTATCATGACCATTGGGTATGAGCGCATTCGAATGACACACCTTAGTTATATTTTTTTGCGGTTGTGCATAACACTTGGTGAAAAACAGGGTTTGTGGTGACTTTGAACATCCAGAGCATATTTGATGGGCATGATACTTTGTAAACAGATCAAAATAGGTTATATTTATAACTTGCAAAGTATCATGCCCATCGGGTATGTGCATGTTCGAATAACACACCTCAGAGCATGTTTTTTGACGTGCATAACACTTGGTGAAAAATGGGATTTGTGGCAAGTTTAACCATCCAAAGCATATCCCATGGGTAGGATACTTTTTACAAGCCTCAAAATAGGTTGGATTGACATAAGTGAAGATTATCGTGCCCATCGAGTATGTGCGCATACGAATAACACACCTCAAATACTATTTTTTGATGGTTGTGCATAACACGATGGAAAATGGGGTTTGTGGCAACTTTGACCATCCAAAGCATATACGATGGGGATGACAATTTGTATGTGCATTAACATAGGTTGGATGCATGTGTGTAGAGAGTATCATTCCCATTGTTATGTGCACGTTCAAATGACATACGTCAAATACTATTTTTTGACGGTTGTGCATAACACTTGGTGAAAAACGGGATTTGTGGGGACTTTGACCATCAAAAGCATATCAGATGGACATGATACTTTGCACATGCTTTAACATGATTTGATTGATGCATGCGCAAAGGATCGTGCCCATCGGTGATGTGCATGGTCGAATAACACACCTCAAATACTATTTTTTTGCTTAAGGTTTAGGATATAGGGTATAGCGTATAGGGTTTAGGATTTAGGGTATAGGTTTTAGGGTTTAGGTTATAGGAAATAGTGTTTATGATATAGCAATTTGGGTTTAGGCTATAGGGATCACGGTTTAGGATATAGGGTATGGGGTAGAGTTACAAAAATAAGCCATGCTACCATTTTTAAGATTTCAATTAGTTTAAGTATAATTGAACTTCATTCACAGGTTTTAGATAAGATGGAATTTAAAATTCTAACCCTATAGATGACTTTAGATGGCTTATGCCAACCAATTTGAGTACTTGGAGGGCTAAATTTGGACCTCATACGAGATTTCAATATTGAAATATTAGCCACACTAGTTTGGAGAAGCTCCTAAATTCATCTTTGGGAAAATATTCACCGTTAAAATTTTATCTTGGGGAGGGTAGGGAAAAAAGGAAATTAATGGAATGGAGGAGAGGAAGGGGGGGGCGAGGGGGGGGGAGGAAAGGGGGAGGGGGGGAAGGGGGGGGAGAGGGGGGAAGGGGGGAGAGAGGGGGGGGAAAGGGGGGAAGGGGGGAAAGAAAAGGGGGAGGGAAAAAAAAAAGGGGGGAGAGGGGGGGGGGGAAGGGGGGAAAGGGGGGGGAGGAAGGAGGGGGAAGGGGGGAGGGAGGGGGAGGGGGGGGGGGGAGGTGGGGGGAAGGGAAAAAGGAGGGGGGAAGGGAAAGGAGAGAGAGAGAGAGAGAGAGAGAGAGAGAGAGAGAGAGAGAGGTGGGGGGAGGAGAGGGAGGAGCGGGAAGTTTGAATTCTAGAGCGGGAAGTTTAAATTCCTTGAGGGCATTATATTGACTCTCACCTCTCCTGTAAGTCATTTTCAATTACATCCTTCCTTCTACTCTCGCCCCCATCATGGTCCCCTCCCTTCTCCTCTCCCTCTCTCTCACATTGCCCTCCCTCCCTCACATCCCTCTCCCTCTTCCTCTCCATCTCCCTCTCCCCTCCCTCGCGTTGCGCTCAGTTCCCCCTCTCCCTATTCCTCTCCTTTCTCCTCCCTTCTCTCCCTCTCTCTTCCCCTTCTCCTCTCGTTCCTCCCTCCCTTGCTTCCCCACCCTTTTCTACTCGTCTCCCATGCATCCCCACCCCCATTTTGTAGCAATGGCAGCGTAAGGGGCCGCGACGACTCCCGCCCTTCCCTCTCCTCTTATCTAATTAAATTTGTTTAAAAAAACTCATTTCTCCTCTTTGCTTTCCTCTTGCTGCCATGGCAGCACAAGAGACCTCTCTTCCCCTTTCCCTTTCCTCTCCTCTCTCTTCCCCTCCCCCCCCCCCCTCTCTCTCTCTCTCTCTCTCTCTCTCTCCCCCTCGCTCACTCTCTATCTCGCTCCCTCCTTCCCTCCTTCCCTCCCTCGCTCTTCCCTTACCTTCTTTCCTTTTTTGAGGCTCCCCCTCTCTTTTCCTCTCTTTCCCTCTCCATTCCATGTCTCTCCCCCTTCCCTTCCCTTTTCCTTCTTTCCCTCTCTTTCGCCCTCCATCAAGATGCATCATTTGAAGATGTATGCTTCATTGAGTGCAAACACATCTTAAAAGACCTTTATAACTATTGCAAGGTGTTTATAAAGCTCTTTGAGATTATACCGATGTTGCTTTCTGAAACTTTGAAAGGTGTTTATTGACACAATTATTAAGTCTTGGCGATTTTAGAGTTTCAAAACTCTAAAACGTGTCTATTTACACCGTTATTAAGTCTTGGAGATTTTAGAAGACTCAAATGGTAAATTAATCCCATCTATGGACCTTAACTATATAAATATAAATATAAAGCCTTATGGGCATGCCCATGCCACATGGATAGTGCATTGCACCGGTCCCACCATATGTATCAATGGCCTTTCATTGATTGAACCAAGGACATGTACGTTCCATGCATGCATATGCAGCATCGTGTGTGACTCCATATCTACCAGATTTTAGAGTTTTTAAACTCTCAAAAGGTGTTTGTTAATACCGTTATGATATCTTGAAGATTTTAGAGGACTCATTGTGAAGATTGTGGGAGAGAGGGAAGGAGTCTCACTTGCGGCTTTCTCACATGCACAATGGGGGAATACACAAAAAGGTGGAGGCTGAAAACAGTTTTCCTCTTCTTAGTTGTGAAAGCCAAAAGAACTCTAGCACAAAGAAATAGAAGAACCCTATATGTGGGTCTCAAACCAAACTCAACTAACTAAGGTGGCATACTAATTGAGCCACGAACTAGTGTAGATAAGGATAGCTGTCATCCAGCTATTATTCGTGGGCGGTGTACCAACCGCATCTCCAGCTAACAAGTCGGTGACATAAATGCACAACAGTCACCCTGGCATATCGCGAGTGGAGCTCGATATCTCAACACTCCCCCTCGAGCTCAATCCCAAATCCTGCACACCAAGCAGGTCTCTGAACTTGCGCAGCTTCTCTGCGCCCAATGCTTTCGTGAATATGTCAGCTACTTGATCCTCTGTGCTGACATAAACTAGATCAATAAGACCTAGTAAAACCTTCTCCCGCACATAGTGATAATGCACCTCAATGTGCTTTGTTCTAGCATGAAAGACTGGGTTCTTTGCACAATGTATACTACTCATGTTCTCACAATAAATGACAACCGGCCCATCTGTAGATTGATGCATATCATAAAGTAGCTTATGCAACCAAGCTACCTCACATGCAGCCATTGCTGCACCCCTGTACTTAGCCTCTGTGCTTGACAAGGCAACTATAGGCTGTTTCTTGCTGCTCCAAGTGACTGCAGCACTCCCAAAAGAGAACACACATCCACTGGTAGATCGTCTATCAGAAATGCTACCAGCCCAATCAGCATCAGTGTATCCATGCAACTGTATCTGAACCCCAGCCTCATAAAATAGTCCATACTGCAATGTGGACTTCACATACCTGAGTATGTGTCTAGCCGCATCCAAATGCAGTTTCCTTGGAGCCTGCATAAACTGACTTACCAACCCAACAGCATAGCTCAAATATGGCCTGGTAATAGTCATGTAAATCAAACTTCCTACTATGCATCTGTACATAGTAGGGTCCTCCAGAAGCTCACCTGCATCTGCGCTCAGCTTCACATTCTGCTCCAAAGGAACTGAAATAGGCTTACAGCCTGTCATCCCATATTTGGATAGCATGTCCAATCCATACTGCCTCTGCAAGAGCTGTATCCCACTTGGTGATCTAATCACCTCAATGCCCAAGAAATAACGCAGCTCTCCCAAATCCTTCATCTCAAACTTCTGCCTCAATAGCATTTTCACATGAAGGATATCTTCATCACTATCACCTGTGATGATCAAATCATCAACATAAATGACCAGTAGCATAATCCCTTTCTCTGTTTTTCTCACATAGAGTGAGAAATCTGCCTTGGAAATCTGAAAGCCAATAGTGACAAGATACTGTCCTATCTTGTCAGACCATGCTCTAGGTGCTTGCTTCAAGCCATACAAGGCTTTCTTCAACCTGCAAACAAACTCAGGATGAATAGCATGAACATAACCTGCTGGCTGCTCCATAAAGACCTCTTCTTGCAAATCACCATGCAAGAAGGCATTCTTTACATCCATCTGATGTAAAGACCATCCCTTTGATGCAGCCATAGCAATGGCTGCTCTTACGGTTGCCATCCTTGCAACCAGGCTGAAAGTTTCTTCATAATCAATGCCATATGTCTGTGCATACCCCTTGACAACTAATCTTGCCTTGTATCTATTCACAGAACCATCTGCATTGTGCTTGATCTTATAAACCCACTTACAGCCAATTGCATTCTTGCCTTTAGGTAAAGGCACCAATTCCCATGTAGCATTAGCATCCAAGGCATCCATTTCTTCATCCATGGCTTTCTCCCATTTTTCATTTCCCATGGCTTGCTCAAAAGAAGTGGGTTCTGGTTCTTGTATCACTTTGACCATATAGGCATAGTGAATGGCTGTAAATCCATCATATTTCAGCCTATCCACAGGATACCTAACCTTGGTAGACCTGCGCAAAATAGGCTCACTTCCAGGTGCTCTCAAAACATCCCTAGTCTTCCTTACTCCAGGTGTAACAATAGAAGGAATACCCAACTCATCATCAATGCTCTGTTTTGAGCCACTGGATTCACCATCCACACAAGAGTGACCTGCATTCACATCAAACATGGGCTGATCTACCTTCTCTTTTCCTTTTCGTGATACCTGCGTACCACTATCTGCATTGCTTTGAGAAGATTCTCCTGATCTCAATCTACCTGTCCATGGCGAAGTATGTGAACCACTGCTAGAGGACACTGCAGGCCCACTGATATTTTGTGATTGTTGTTGTGAATTCTGTGCAGCATTACCATTTTGTGCATCTACATCAATCATCACATTTACTGGTTTATACCAGCTGGTCATCTCATCAAAAACAACATCTCTGCTCACTGTGAACTTACGTGTAGAAGGGTTATAGCATCTATACCCTTTCTGCTGCAGAGAATAACCAATAAAGACGCACTTCTCAGCTTTTGGATCCAACTTGGACCTCAACTCATCTGGCACATGGACATAGGCAATGCAACAAAAAATCTTCAAATGAGAAATATCTGGTTTCCTACTAGTATACTTCTCCTCTGGCATCATGCCATGTATTGCTGCAGTGGGAGTCCTGTTCATTATATAAACTGCTGTAGCAACTGCTTCAGCCCAATAATAATCTGGTAGATCTTTTTCATTTAGCATAGCCCGAGATACCTCTCCAATATGCCTGTTTTTTCTTTCTGCAATTCCATTTTGCTGTGGGGTATGACTGCATGAATATTGCTGCTTTATACCATGCTCCTGCAAGAACCTTGCAAACTCATTTGAGAGGTACTCTCCCCCTCCATCTGACCTTAGGCATTTTATTTGCAGGCCTGTTTCTTTTTCAACCATAGCTTTGAAAGCTTTGAAGTGCCCAAACACTTCACTTTTCTTTTTCATAAAATACACCCACAGTTTTCTGCTGAAGTCATCAATAAATGTGACAAAATAGTGACAGCCTCCAATAGATGCAGCTTTTGTAGTCCACACATCAGAGTGGATTAATTCCAATGGCTTTTTACTCTCTTGAACATGCCTAGGAAAAGGTTTTCTTGCCTGTTTCCCAAATTGACAGGCTTCACAAACCTTGTGCATTTCTGCAACCTTGAATTTAGGCAATCTTGCAACAATATTTTGGGCTTGCATTGATTTAAGTCACTGTATATTAACATGACCAATGTGTTTGTGCCAGATATCAATATCTGCAACTACACCGGTCCCATGTGCAAACATTGCTGCACTCAATTCAGGCATGTCCGCATCCAACGTAAACATCCTACCCTTCTTCTTTCCTTTTGCTATCAAGCGACCATTATTTTTCATATCCTCAACAAAGCATCCATGAGGATTAAATCTGACCTACAAGCCCTGCTCAACCATATGACCAACAGAAACCAAGTTCTTGGTGATGTTCGAGACATGAAATACATCAGACAAGTATTTCTTTTTCCCATCCTGCATAGACAATGGAATTTTGCCAATCTGCACAATAGGATGTGCAGTATCATCACCAGTCTCCACAAATCCTGGTTTTTCCATTTTCCTTGCATCTTGCATCCATTCTACATGACCTGTCATGTGGTTTGACGCACCTGAGTCAACATACCACACATCATTTCGTTCTTCTGCACTTGTCACAGAATTGGTCATATGCTGCACCATAAATAGATGCTCATTTTTGTCATCACCCTGCCTACTAGAAGATGCATACTTGCCTTGCTGCAATTTTCCAGTCATAATGTCATTCTGCTTTTTATAGCAGTCCTTAGCCATATGACCCATTTTGCCACAATAGTAGCATTCAACATTGCTGTTTGCATTTTGGCCTCTCTGCCATCCACCACGGCCTCTTTGGCTCCCCCTGCCTCTAGAGTTACCGCGTCCTCCTGCATAGGACTGGTTTTCTTGCGTTTGCTGCATATTCTGATTTCTACCATGGCCTGCAGATCGGCCTCCTCTACCTCTACCAGCATTTGAGTAGAAGACAGTTTCTTTTGAAGTTCCTGCTGAAGAAGATGCACCCCCATTTCTCTGCTCTTCAGAAATTAGAAGAGCAATCAACTCCTCAAAATCTGGAAATTTTTCACGGACAGCAATGGATGTCCGGAATTGTGCATAATCCTTTCCTAGACCATTCAAGGTCACAGAAACCAAATCGTCATCATTCACTGGCGACCCAATGGAAGCAAGTGCATCTGCAATTTTCTTCACTTTCATGTGGTAGTCATTTATGCTCAAATTTTCTCTCTGCACATTGTGCAACTCCTGTTTGAGTTGCATTTTCCTGGCTTGCGTATTTGTGCTATACATTTTTGCCAAAGTATCCCATGCCTCCTTTGGCGTATTTGCATCCTGAATATGCACAATCACGGAGTCCGAAATACTGATAGACAGCCAGTACATAACTTTCCTGGCTCTCTCATGCCATCCTTTGAATGCCTACATTTCCTGTTGACTGGGAACATTAGGAAGAACAGGTTCTTCTTCATTTCCTATAATGAACTCCCAATAGCCTTTTCCCATCAAGAAATTCGTCATTCTAAACTTCCATGCCTGGAAGTTGTTCTTGTCAAGCTTTTCAGTGACAATCTGTGAAAGAGAATCAGATGCCATTACAGAACACTGCAAAATATGCTGTCACTGCAAAAAACACAGCTTTTGCCTCACACGGGCAGAACTGCAAAACTGACGAAAGTGGTATTTCACCACACAGTCACTTCCTAGTGATGATTTTGCATCAACAGGCAACAAGCATGAATCTGCAACTCCTAATATCTCTGCACAAAGGCATACGATGCAATTTCTGCGGCAACTTTTCACCGACCCGCAGAACAGTGGTCGCACAGCAAAAACAGGGCCTTTTTTTGAGTGCCTGCGGAGAACTTTCGTCTCCAAAACGGGCCCTGAAATGACCTCGAATCAGAAAAATAACGTCACTGCAGGCTTCGCCCTCACCCGCAGCATATACTGCGCTCTCGCCACACCGCGAAGGGCGTCTCAATCTGAGACAGTGCACTCTTGCACTTCTGGCTGTGCTACCTGTAGAGATTTGCTCCCAAACTCGAAATAGGAAAGCAACATTGGTCCTCTTACCAGGACACCACAAACTTGGCTTGCTTTCTTGAGCTCCTTACCACGAACAAGGCTCTGATACCATGTGAAGATTATGGGAGAGAGGGAAGGAGTCTCACTTGCGGCTTTCTCACATGCACAATGGGGGAATACACAAAAAGGTGGAGGCTGAAAACAGTTTTCCTCTTCTTAGTTGTGAAAGCCAAAAGAACTCTAGCACAAAGAAATAGAAGAACCCTATATGTGGGTCTCAAACCAAACTCAACTAACTAAGGTGGCATACTAACTGAGCCACGAACTAGTGTAGATAAGGATAGCTGTCATCCAGCTATTATTCGTGGGCGGTGTACCAACCGCATCTCCAGCTAACAAGTCGGTGACATAAATGCACAACAGTCACCCTGGCATATCGCGAGTGGAGCTCGATATCTCAACACTCATATGGTAAATTAATGTCATGCATGGCCATACATACATACATACATGCACACATATAATTTTAATTAAACTATTATTTTTTATTAAATTATTAAGTTAAATTGTTATTAAGTGCAACATTATAGAGAGATATTATGAAATTTATTATGTGGAAATGACAGTGCCAAAAAGTAAACTTTTGATTCTCGAACATCATTTTCATAAAGTAAACTTTTCATTTGGGAAGGAGTTTTAGGATTAGTCCAAATGTAGACATATGAGTCCAAAATTAATGAAATAAGCTTTTCATGTGCTTGTTCTCCTTGGGTCCATGCTTTCCTCAATGTGATAGCATGCTCTAGCCTTGCAATCTCCCATCCTCCCCCCTTTCTCTCCTCTTCCTCCCTCCTCCCTCCTCTCCCTCCTCTCCCTCCTCCCCTCTCCTCCTCCTCCTCCCCTCTGCTCCTCCTCCTCCTCCTCCTCCTCCCTCCTCCTCCCCTCTTCTCCTCCTCCTCCCCTCTCCTCCTTCATGCTCCTCCTCCCTCCTCCACCCTTCTCCTCCCACCTCCTCCTCTCTCCTCCTCCTTCCTCCCTTCATCCTCCTTCTCAACCCTTTACCACTTGAAGTCACGAAGGAGACTAACTCTCACTCCTCAACCCTAGACTTCTCCTGAACCCTGCAACCCTCTCTAAATCCTAGAACTCCTAGCTAGTTCTCTCAACCTTATCCCCCTTCTAAATCCAACAACCTCCTTCTAAACCCTTGCACTCCCATCATGAAGGCGAGAGCCTCCACCCATCATTGTGATCCAACCCTCTTTCTCACCTATACAAGAACAAGAGCTGCTTTCCACACTTCATCCTATGCCTCTCACTGGATTACGACTCGAGGACCTATGCTAAACTTGTGAACACCTATGCTACAATGAGCAAGTCATGACTATAGGTGAAGAACACCCTTGGAACCTAGACTTGGGAGAGACGGGGACAACAATATTTGAAGATTTATAGGATAGGAGGTGAATTTTTTCAAAAGTACCAAAAATTTCCAGCCGCTTTGATTTCCCCCTTCTAGTGATACATGTCAGCAAAATTGGATACACCGGTTGCCCTCAAGCAAGTGTGATGTGGCCAAAATTGCCCACATTGCTTCAAAATACAAATAAGTGAAAGGGCACACTATTAGGTTTGATGCTATATATTATGAAATACAATGACCTTTGACATGCTTATTAGCCATTTAGCAAGGAATTTCATGGAAAAAGAACGAATACAAAATTGTAAATAGTATTGGATTTATTAAATTATCTTTGAACATGCACAAATTGTACATTTTCACATTCTTCCATTCTAGGGTGAATCTATATACCAAAATCACCAACTATAAATGTTTTAAGACAACCATGCACTAGTTCCACTAGTTTGGCTTCCATTTTTTCAATTGGCTAGTTTTCAGCAAAACAAGAAAAGGTTATGGAGAATGACCTTGAATGGGTGTGCACAAAATTGGAGGCTCTTAAAGCACATCTAAGATTCTCAATTAGGTGTGTTATTTGGTTGAGGAGAAGCTCATGTACTATAATTTTCAATGATTACTTGGTTGCATGTATGTGTAGAGCAAAATTTTTGATGTTTTTGAATAAATTGTTCTATCCTATACTCTTCAAGATGCATTCTTCACATGCGACATAACACTTGTAATTCTTTAACGGTCTTGTTCCAAATATTTATTCCATATGTTTTTGGTTTCATGTTCAAGATTGGAATGTGTACTACAACTTGAAGAAATTTGTTGAATTCCATTCAGCAATGCATAAGTTACGGGTCAAGCAAGATACTTATATGCAAAAATGCCCTGAACATCACCAAAAATCACTACGCCCAAGAAAACATTGACTCCAATATGTGCCAATTTTTGAGAATGGCAAGAAATGGAAAATTTTCTAAGTGAGAAAATTTTATTATTGCTCTCAAAATATACACAAAAAAGGGATGGTCAATATTATACCCATCAATGTCCGATGATAATTTTACCCAAAAAAATATTGGTAAAAGCTCAATATTAGCCCTAGAGATTGTATCATAAAATAAAATAATGCTAATGTATATTCCAACAAGCACTAATGCTATGTAAAATTCTAACAAAATAATGGGGCAAAATGGGGCTCTGTGAGCCCTATCATACCCCATTATAAGTCAATATAATACATGTGAGATGCATTACAAAGCAATCCTTAAAGGGGCATGAATATGTAATATAAGATGTATTACAAAAAATCTTTCAAAGATGCATGATTGTATAGGCAATATCTACTACAAAAAACCCCAAAAGGGTATAAAAAATCATACTATAAACAAAAAAAAGGGATATTGCAATTTGAGAAATATACTAAAGTCTATAGAACTAAAGACTACAATATGTAGAGGCCTCATCCCAAAAGATGCATGATTGTATAAAGCAATATGTATTACAAGAAACCCTTAAAGGTATACAAAATCATACTCTAAACAAAAAAAGGGAGATTAAAATTTGAGAAATATACCAAAATCTAAAGAATTAAAGAGTACAATATGTGGACCTCATCTCTTGAACCATCACCATCTTCACCCCACCTCCACCTCCACCTCTCTTACCCTTTCCCTCACTCTCTCCAAAGCTACTAGATGGATAGGCTGCATGCAATATGAATCGAAAATTCATGAAGTACATCAACATTTCATAAGTTAAAAGATTGTACTTTAGAAACTAAGGTTGGATAGAGACTTACCTCTATCGTTGTGTACTAGACGAGATGTACTACCTTTGAATCAAGCTTGTCAAATAGAACCTAATTATTGCACCTATAAGCATACTCATACTCATCCTTTGTTGTCAAATAGCCAATCGCATGAAGTTGCATCAACAAGATTTGCCATGAGAAAAGAGACTAGCAAGTTAAGGAAAAGAAAATCAAACCAAATGCATTAACAAACAAGATAGTAAGTGATAGAGATAATCGCAAAATAGTCTATTAAGTGACCCTTTCCACTACTCCCAAGATAAGATCTTGTCAATTGTTGTCAGTCCCAAACTCCCATACTAACTCTTGCCACATTGACTCCATTTTCCATGCCATGTACTCATCCCCATGCTAGTGCTAATCTCACAAGATAGATGTTGTGGACATGGTAGTCCTACTCTCACTGCATCTTGAATCTAGTATTTGTGGTGAGTCAACACTCCTCGTATGTTCTTTTGGATAGGTTAACTATAAATTTCTTCCAAGACATTCATGTTAAAGACAACCTACATGATTTGGCACATCTGCAAAGTGTCACAAGATTCTTTGTCATCTTCTATGATCAGTCTCTCATGTGGTTCATGGATACACAAGAACCTAATCAGAAAGTGTCCAATCTGGTGTCCTTGGGACCATTGCATTGTATAGATGGCTCAAAGATGCATAATTATGAATTATAGCATTCCCCCATGGTCGAGATTACTAAGATTCCTAAATATGAACTACAACATCCCCCCATCATTGACCATAAAGAAGGGACTTTGTGCATTAATATGGTCATATGGGAGCACTTTCAATGTGGAACACATTGATTCAAAGAGAATATGTCATCATTGCTAATCTCATACAAGAAAGTTGAGTCATTGTTTCAAATTTTGATCTTATTTCTTGCTAATTAAATTATTATGGCAGATCATGTAAGATATCTTAGAAGTTGGATGTAGATAATTGAGAATAATTTCATGTAAAATGGTTTAGATTTTATCTACAATGGTCCCAATGCTATGATGAGGAAAGATGGAAGTGGAATTTTTTTGCCATTAACTCTACCAAACTCTAGACAAATGAAAGTGATACTTTTGTTCTTCTTGAAGAATGTGAATAGGTATGCATAACTAAATTATGCTCATGACTCGAGTTAAAGAATTTCTTGTATGTTAATGTGTTTTCATGCTCAACATAGGTGTTATTTCATCCAAATGTTTCTAATTCAAGATGGTAGTATATGGTCCAAGTTGCTACCCAAAGTAAACCATCTTTTGAAGATAGAGGTGTGGATATTAAGATGCTAGTCCCTCTGGTTCATATCTACTTTGCTGAAGAAGTTGGAATTCATGATTCATAATGTTGTGAGGGATTTGTGGATAGTACATCTTTTAATGTGCTTCTATAACATCATCATCACCATCAAAGGACCCAATTTTAGCTACTATAGATCTTGACAATGTATGAGACCTAAGAATAGGACTAGAGTGACTAATTATTTGGAATGATGGACTTGGTAGAAGATGAAAATATCTTGATTTATCGTGGAAAGTGAATTTAATCCTTTGTTGTTTAACTTGTATTTGCATAATGACGTTTCATTTATTGATTTTATCAAGATTTTAACCCAAACTTGGTGTGGAAGTGTTCATCGTTTTCACTTTTAAAATGATTCAAAATATAGAGCAATATCTTTTTGGGAGTCATTTAAACTAAATTTTATTTAAAATTCTTATAGTCTTTGAGACAGTATACACCTTGATATTTGCACCAACATATACTAATATTGATACCAGGTTACATATTATGATAATATTGACAAAGATTTTGATGGAATTTATGCTACCCATTAAGCTTTCCTATTTTTTCCAATGCCACGTCTTTTTTTAGTGCCAAAAGAAAGGATAGAAATAGCCACGTATGTACTAGTGAATGGTGTGTTGTATCAAGGTTGCATCAAAGGGGAATATGGATTTGAGTGTATTTAGAAATATAAGACTTATATATGGGCTTGAGCTTATTTAGAACTATAAGACTTCCATTGAGCCAAATATGAGTAAAGTACTAATGAAGATGAGGTAACGAAAACCCATAAACCACCATGTCACTCTTTTTCTAGCCAAAATGTATATGAATACAGAGTCTAAATGTAGAAACCCAAGTGAATAACCCCCTTAAGAAATTCAAATATGTATGCTTCTTCGTGGCAAATACATGCTTATTTGGATGCTTCGTTGGATACCCATCATTTTCCAACAAAAATAGCAAAACGTATGTTGAAAATCCCATTTGTTATAATACATCATCTCAATCCTTCAAAACAATAATGAGTGTGCATGGCACACTAGTACTTATGTGGCTTACTTCAGGCATTGAATCTATAAACTATCTCTACCCTCATAGCATCAATCACCATTCAAGCATTCTACAAACTATATCTACCACCACAACATCAATCATTAGTCAAGCTGCATTCTATAAACTATCTACCATCACAAGATCAGTCATCACTCATCTTAACCAAAAGATGTTACATCAAGTTTGTAAATGCTAAAATACAAAGTCAAGGCATACCAACTTGGATCTTTATACAAAGAAATGTAGGCTATGTGCCTTATTGAAATACATGATTGATAATGATAAATAGCAAATTTAAATATAGAAGCTAATGTGAGCTATCTTATTTTTAGAAAACAATATAGGACTAATAAAAAATTTAAAATATTCATTTAAAGGCTATATGGAAATGTGATACCCCCAATTTTCTAAAATGATTCCTTCAACATGTGGGTTTAAGTAGTCTCTAACATGAGAACTACATATCTTAACACAAGAAGATCAACTATAGATGATATATAAAATTATCCTTAATGGCTATTTTAACCATGTTAAAAAAAGACATACATGACACAATTGTTACAAAAAGGAAACAGGATCATGTAGTGAATTCAAGTACAAATCATCCCTCTAATAAGTACATTCATGCATACGTTAAGTTGGAAGGCCTATGCTAGGTGTCTTGTCAGAGTAGAAAAGTTTTAAGAAGTCCAATGGATGATAAATACAACATTAAGCTAACACATAAGAGAGTTAATTAAAAGTGTCCACATTTAGCAATGCACTAAGTTCACACACAACTAAAGCTTCCAAAAGAGAGAATTGAATCACCTTGAACTTATATGCAAGAGCCCTTTAGCCCTTGTTGGCTAAGTTTAATAGATGGTTTAGCCTCCATTTAGCCAACACTATGTACTTTAAGTTCATTAATTACCAAAATAAATATAGTAATCGTGAACATTTCTATGGGTATCTAATGCGAAATCTTATAAAAAACTAATTTGTATCCATACGGATGCATCAATTTTACGAGCAAAAACCTATAAGCAAGTTTATCCAAGCGTGTTTTTCAAGAGATTTAAAAAATTGTATTTCTTTAGGAAACATGGTTTTTACACTTTTATTTTCACTAGAACTAGATCCCTTTATCATAAAAATATACAGACTAGTCACTCATTCATTTTTATGTAACATAAATTTTCTTATTTATAGACATCCCTTTGTACCCCTGTTATTACCTTTAAAAAGTATTTAAAAATAATTCCTTTAAGAAACATCCCTCATAATCACTCTCAATGTAATAATATTATTCATATATAATTACGTATTAAACACATTTATATCATATGGCAATATCTTGCTAGTGTTTTTATAGCATAAATAACAAGATATTCATGGACATGTTTCTAAAGAAGTTTAAATTACTATAAATAAGTATTAACTTGGGCTTATATATCACTCTCATAAAATACACGTAATATTTATTACTATATATGCAAGATTTTTTAAAATATAACCCCATAGATGTGCTCAAATGGGGTTTTTTGATCAATTTGAGTGGCTGAATGACGATACTTGGACATTGGATGTGAAAGTGATGCCACTAATAAAAGTGATGTCCAAGTTAGTTTCGTCAGTGAAACTAACTTGAAGACCTAATTCAAAGGGGTTTCGCTGGCGAAACTACCTTGATGGCTTGCTTCTATGAGTTTTATTTGGAGAAACCCTTTCATGAAGATAGGTTGAGATAGTTTTTCAATGTCACCCCCTATTAAGTAAAAGTTGTAAGAAGGATCATAAGGGAATTTTCATGGAGAAGTCTACTGTACATGTGGGTTTCTTCAAAAGCCATCCCATTATGTTCTCACCATTCCCAAAGATTCACGTAAAGATTTGTGTATAAAATAGGCATTGCTATAATACTTTGCATATTTCTAAGTGAAACTATGTTTTCTTCCGATCCATTTTTGCCATATTTTTGCATAGTTGGAAGCTTTTTTTTTGCCTTCGCTCGAACGCTTGGAAAGTTTTTCTCAGAAAATGCTTGTCTCTAATCCATACAAAGTCTTTAAAATGACATTTTCACAAGTATTAATTAATGTGTATGGATGAGGACTAATTTATTGCATTCAAAATGGTGCAATCAAAATTCCCATATTATATTGCCTCCATCAAATCCCCATGAAAGCATGCATGCAATTAAGTTTCTAAGCTAGGATCTGATTATAATATGTTAACTCAAACTTTTTCAATTGAAATATGTATTGCTAATGTTCTTTATAGACCTATCCCCCCCCCCCCCCCCCAAAAAAAAAAAAAAAACCCTTTCAAGAAGAAGCATCTTAATGTTGTTGAGTGGTTCCTCATCATAGCATAGAATTTCACCAGCAAATCTATAGCAACATAAATATGCTAGTACAACATCACTTGCACGATATAATTTTGGTTGACATTTCTATCATTTTCCATGGTTCTATGATCATTGAATTTCTTCTCATTTTTAATTTTAGATCATGAGGCTATCATTTGAGTAGAAGTATAATGCTAAAAAATTTAGTATGAAAGCTCTCAAAACTTAAAAATTAATATGGAATAAAGTAATTGTCATTTTCTCAACACATTTTTTACATGGAAGAAATGAGGGAGAAATGTGTTACACATGCTTCCTTATGGAGATATTTCTTAGATTTGGTTATTGAAGGAAACGGAGAGGAAACGCATCCCCTTTTGACTTCACATACAAAAGAAAAGGGTCTATCCACTTTTTGAGAAAAATATTTATGATGAGAAATGTCAAGTTATGATTGTGCATCATTTATAGTATATTTTGTGAATTTGTTTGTGTGACAAGAAAAGAAAAGATGGAAACTTTACTTTACATTGCAAATGGCATGGTTTAAAAGCGATTTTGCCTCCCAAGTTGACTCTAAAGGAGATTTTAAACATTGATTACTCATCCACCAATCCTTTTGGGGATACCAATTGATCTTTAAAAATATTAAAAATGACAAAAGGGACATAAGAGAAAACGTATTGTTCAAGGGTGGAGTAAGGTATGAGGATTTTCTTTGATGTTCTTCATTGTCGCCTTAATTTGTTGGCAAGCCTACTTGAAAAGTATAATTTTTGTTAGCAAGTCTACTTTCAAAAGTTATGGAATGGACCACTTAGTAAGAATTCTAAAAGATATGGAGTAGAGAAAGTAAGGTTGAAAGACCTAGACTTGGCTTTCTAAAACGGATATCTAAGGATATCCTATTTATTAGAATTTAAACCCTCAAATTTTATTAGTGAAGGATCAAACAAATAGAATATGGGAAATGAGCTTTAGAATTAATTGCAAGGGAGACATCCAATCTATGAGTTTGTAACGTGTGGGGATTTGTGCCAACTAATGTATATACATATATACACGCCTTATAGCCATAGATTTAATAGCCCTTTTTACTTACAATTTGCCTTCTTAACGTGCATTCATTGTTCCACCAAACTACCCTTGGCTCTTCTCATATACCATTTTTGGGACTAGAGAAATTTCATCACTCAAGAAAGTGTAGGCTTCCTTCATTGTGCTAATAACCTATTGCATTTACTCACCTAGTGACGAGTCATGTATTCACTCCTTTTTCCAAAGAAGTGGTTGTGCTTGTGACGATATATTTCCTCTTTAATTAGCACTACTTGAGTAGAGGAGTCCTTAAGCACAATCATAAAAATGTGATTTCTACATTTTTCTTTGTAGAAAATTTTCTTCTATTGTCAAGATCATTTCTACTTGTCACATCATTTCTCATTTCTAGTTCTCACATCATTTCTCATTGCTTTCTTTTGTTATAAATGATGAAAGTCGTTTATGTGATTTCCTACATAGATTTCCTTTTGTTGTGAGATCATTTCTAGTTGTTTTCTTTGTCTTCTTTCTCAGTTGAAAATGGTTTTTTAAGCTAAAGTGTCCCTCAAGCTCTATAGAATCCATCCTCCAATAAATTATGCGTCATACCATAAGCATTTGAGTTCTAGTAACACACATGTTGAGTATTTCTAAGGTCATTCACTACGTCACCTTCTTAAAGGATTTCAATAGCCATTGGCTCCCTATCCTTGTTTTGAAAAAGTGGCCTTTTGTTTGTAGATATTTGTGAACGTTCTCCACTTCACTTCGCTAGTCTTTAACCCAAGATGATGAGCATTGAGTTTATCCTTAACAATGAGTACTTTGTTTTCAGATGCAGCTTGCTGGACGACTTCCCAATCTAAACATTTGTGATTCTCCAATTCACATCTCATCAATCCGAGTACATGTCTTTTATTTAAGTGGCACACATGGTAAACGCGAGAATGTCCTTATCGTGGACTTCAAGTTCTACACGTCTTCGAGACCCAGCTTCGTTAATATATGTGTAGGATCATTGTATATCTCACATCTCGAACACTCGCGCACATCAGCGCTTCTAACTACGTTGCAAGTTAGAAGCCTAGAGCTAATGGATTACATTATCTCTGCTCCGATCAATGGTACTAGGCGGGTAAGCTGTCTTCTCACATGGCTCGTTTTAGTGTCCTCTTATACTTAGATAGCTCGTTTGCTTTTTTGCGAGACAGCTTCATTTTGCTAAAAGCATCGATTCGGTTATTTTTGGGGTTCTCATTTTCAGGACAGCAAGCCAGATTCCCTGTTGCATGTGCGATGCTTTACCTTGTTAAGCTGCATAAGCACAATAGGATGGGCTGGTTGATTTGATTTGTGGGTCTTTGTATCCTTAAGCATAAGCTTTTGATTGCAGATTATGGACAACGAATTGCAGATTCTGGACAACGAATTTGCAGTGTTCGAGGCAGAAGTCGCAGAGGTAGAGGCGTGGTGGAGGTCGGACCGGTTTCGCCTCACAAATAGACCCTATAAAGCTAGAGATGTCGTCCGCCTCAGAGGCACCTTGCGGCTGGAGTACCCATCTGGTGCTATGGCAAAGAAGCTGTGGAAGCTTTTGAAAATGCATCAGGCGAACAAGACTTGCTCCAGAACGTTTGGATGCTTAGACCCTGTTCAAATCGCTCAGATGGCAAAGTATGTGGACACAATCTATATTTCGGGATGGCAGTGCTCTTCGACTCACACTAGCACCAACGAGCCAGGCCCTGACCTTGCAGATTATCCTTATGACACCGTGCCTAACAAAGCGGAGCAACTCTTCCTTGCACAGCTCTTCCATGACCGTAAGCAGAGAGAGGCACGGATGAGCATCAGCAAGGAGGAGAGAGCGAGAACTCCTTATGTGGACTATCTGAGGCCTTTGATTGCGGACGGTGATACTGGTTTCGGAGGCGCGACAGTAACTGCGAAGCTATGCAAGCTCTTCGTCGAGAGGGGTGCTGCGGGGGTTCACCTCGAGGATCAAGCATCTGTGACGAAGAAGTGCGGGCACATGTCTGGCAAGGTTCTGGTGCCAGTCTCGGAGCATATCAACCGTCTGGTAGCAGCGCGGTTGCAGTTCGACGTGATGGGAGTGGAGACCATTCTAATAGCAAGGACCGATGCGGAGGCCGCGACTTTGCTGCAAACGAACGTAGATCCTCGCGACCATCCCTTCATCTTGGGAGCCTGCAACCCGGCGGTGAAGGCCAAGCCGTTGGCGGTAGTCTTGAGCGAGGCAGTGGAGGCGGGCAAGGGCGAGGCGGAGCTAGAAGAGGTGGAGGAAGAATGGATGGCTGGAGCAAATCTGCGTCTGTACAAGGACGCGGTGCGGGATGCGATCAGGAAGCTGGGGGTAAGCGAGGAGGAAAAGCAAGACAAGCTGAGGAAGTGGACGATGCGAGTGGACAAGCTATCGAACTATGAAGCAAGGAAGCTGGCGGAGGAGCTGGGGGCGGGGCAAGTCTTCTGGGATTGGGATGCACCGCGAACGAGGGAGGGATTCTACAGGTTCAAAGGGAGCACAGAGGCAGCGATAGCGAGGGGGGTAGCGTATGCGGAGTACGCAGACATGCTATGGATGGAGACGGCGAGGCCAGACTACGAGCAAGCGAGGAGGTTTACGGAGGGAGTGAAGGCGGAGAAGAAGAGTATGTTTGCGTACAATCTCTCGCCATCGTTCAACTGGGATGCATCAGGGATGAGCGAAGCTGAGATGCAGAGCTTCGTCACTGATTTGGCGGAGCTGGGGTATGTGTGGCAATTCATAACGCTGGCTGGGTTCCATGCAAACGCGTTGGTGATAGAGAGGTTGTGCAGGGAGTTCGTGGAGAGTGGCATGCTGGCTTACGTGAAGACGATCCAGAGGCAAGAAAGAGTGCTGGGAGTGGAGACGCTGGCGCACCAGAAGTGGTCGGGAGCTAACTATTACGACTCCTTTCTCAAGACAGTGCAGGGAGGCTTCTCAGCTACAGCAGCCATGAACAAAGGTAGTTAGTTACTGAGAGCTCTTTCAAGCTTCATCGTCACATTCTAAATTCTAATCCTTTTGCTCTAGTTTGAAGCTCATCGACACATTTCTAGCGCTCTCATATAACACCTTAAACTCAGATACTTATTCTGTGACTTTCTTGTGTCTCAACTCTCTCAGGCGTCACGGAAGAGCAATTCAAAGATGACTCGTGGGAGAAGGGCTCCAAGTTCAACGGAGTAGATAATCACGTTGTCGCACAAGCCAAGCTCTAGTTTTCGAAGCCCACCGCCTCGACGCGGGAAAGAACAGTACGTCTATCCGTGGCGTGAAAGCAGCATCTCAATCGTTTCTGTCCGCATTCTTCACCAATTCAAGATCCTGCTTATCTACATGATTCTTTGTGGACTAATTATATCTAATAATAATACATTAGGCTATTGTAAGGCAAACTACTTTTTTGTAACGCCAAAGGCATGACATCGAGCTGCAAAGTCCGGGTCAGATTGTGCCTCACTACCTAAACGCTAACATCCGAATTGCAAAGGCCTCAAAGGTAAAACATGGAACTATTGAGATGTGGTAGCTTTTTTCCTCCAAGCTAACAAGTGTCCTTTTTTCCATGGGTCATAGGTACAATAGATAGATAAAAGTTGTGGTATTTTAGAATGATTTAGTTGCATTTTGGAGTGTTTCATGTACTTTCAAGGCCTATTTGATCATTACATTTATCATGAATTGAACACACCCTTTTTCTATTCAATGTGTGAATATCCCCTTTATATGATACCCTTCTATATGTAAAAAGAAGACCTCTAAAAAATCCTTCTATTAAAGCCATGTGTCACACTTGCATATTTATGAGTGAATCCTGTCCTGCCCCCCACACCTCCGCCCTCAAAGTTGCATTAAGGACACTTTCACTACTATAATTAGACATTTCCCTAAATTCTCATTATAATTAGACATTTCCCTAAATTCTCATTAAAGTTGTAAGAATTTAGATGATCTTCTCTTCAAAAGATCAACTAACCTTGATACATTTTAAATATTTATGTGAAAGGATTCTTGATTAGACTTTGATCTAAATGAAGCTTTAGAAAATAAATGCCACGTTTTGCTAGCCTAAACATTAGTATATTTTCAATGACAAATTTATAGCAGCTTAGAAGCTTTCTTTTTCTAGTGTATTTTCAAGAATATTAACTTTTTCAGACAAATTTCTCACAAATTATCTAAAGCTCGTGTGCAAAGGATAAATTTCTCTCTCCTTTATGTCAATAAAACCCTCTTGCTAATTTTCTCTATACCTATCTCTTTTTTTTCTTTTTTGGATTGTTTAGTGCTTAAGGATGTTAAGTTCTATTCAAATTATTTAGGATAGAAGATTATAAACTAGATAAGTAGCTTAAAGGATTGAGACTCTCGAATTCTTAGTATATATAATGCTTCCACATAAAATATTAAAAATGAAGAGGGGGCATAACATTCTAAACAAAAGCAATCAAAGCACATATGAGGAGGCTTTGAATACTACATTAACTAAACAAGTCTAATTGGTTAGATTTGTACATTTGAGTGCTTACAAGGCAATGGTAGACACTAAGCAAGATCTAGAATTGAAAAACATTGAATGTGGTGTATGTCTTTCACACAACCAAGGGAGGGAGGAATCACCTTGTTAAGGTACATGTACTAGCTACAAGCATGGCTATGAAAAATAGGAATGCGAACTTTAAGATTGTGCTATGATGAATCAATGGAAATGGAAAGGAAAATCTTTAAATGAATGTGATAATTCATTACTTCACATTTAGGTCTCTAATATGTTAAGATTATATTGCCATATGGGTTTAGGTAACGTTGGTTTTTCTTAATTTTCATCTACCATTGAGATGGAAATTCCTTTATTTTTACTTTTTTAACAAGTGATACTTCTATTCATAAAAATTTGGGCATAACCCTATAAGCATTTGAAGAACATTATCTAGCAATGTCCTTGTGCATCACCATTACTGGCATGGATTGGAATACAACAATGCTTCCACACTACAAGGCATAGGCCATTTTTCGACGAAAATACCGACCTTTTTACACTAAAAAGTTTTTTTTTGACGGGCGCAAAGGTCGATTTTACGTTGCTATTAGCATCGGAAAAGGATGATTGCTATATAAGTGTCACTATATAGCGACACTAGTAAACATTGCTATATAGCAACACTGGTAAACATCACTATATAGCGACGATTAACAGAAGCCAAAGAAGAACATTAGTGGGGCTAAACAAGGCCACATCAAGCCCTATTTTGTCCCACTAATATTTTTTTAAAGTAATTATAAAAGAATGTTGTTTGTTACAAAATTTCCCTTGTGAAAGGGGTGATACAAAATCGCTCAAACGAGCTGAGCGACAAGAGCATCTACATGTCGAAGATATACAACATTGTTTGTTACAAAATTACCCTTTCGAAAAGGGTGATACAAAATCACTCAAACGAGCTGACATACAAAAGCATATACATGCCGAAGTATATACAAACGACTACTAATACTACTACTACTACTACTCATCCGAATCATCGTCCTCGTCCTCGTCGTGGTCACGCTGGCCTGATCCCTAGTCCTCGTGAGCTATGCCTGACTCTTGGCCCTCATGAGCTGCGCATGATCCTTGGCTCTCGTCGAAGCTGTGTAAGCCTAATCCCTCGTCATCACCGCTCACCTCCGCTGATGGGACATTCGAGCTTGCACTCTAAGAGTGAAACCATATTAATTGGAAATTAGATTAGAACTTAAAGAATAAAACAATTTAAAAAGTGAGATTACAAGTAGGGGTAGCCTTATATCGTGCAAGTAGCCACCTCAGCCCAATCGACCATCTCTCCCATGGTCTCCACCTCAATAAACCACAGCTTTGTTCCTATGTGAAATGTGCATCTCATCTTTGTGTCTGTGGGAAGGCGACCCATCGCAGTTTGCTGTGGACCCAATTTACAAGAGTTAGATAAAGTGCATGCAATATGTAATAAAACAAATAGAACAATAAATTAAATGAGAAGAAGTAGACTTACCATGGTTGCCTCGAACGCCAACTGTCCGCTTGCACCAAAGTGCGAAGTACCTACAGAGTCTAACCGTCTCCTCGCAGCCCTCCTTTAACCCTCAAATAGTTCGGGATGGTCCCTGTACTGCTTCTTGAAAAAATTCCAGTCAGCTTTATCTGCCCAACTAGGTTTAGCCTTCCCCTTTGCGATGGAAGTACTATTTGGTTATTATTTTTTTCAAATAGATTCTAAATGGAACAACCATGCCCTCACCCATGGGTGTCCTCCCTAAACCCCAACCCAGTTCCCCATGTCGCATGGATTATAGACATAGCTTCTCTGCTAGCTCATGTTAAAGAGAAGATTGCACAAGAGAGTGACTGGGTGCAGTACAACCTGGGGGTGCGTGCACTTGGGTGGGGTCCAAGCCGAAGGGTAGTGGAGCAGGGGCGATTGAGGAACGCACGACACAACCTATGGGGTAGGTTGTGGAGAGACAGCAATGATCGGTGGAGCCTCAAATATGATTGTGTAAAGGACATAATGGATTGTGTGGAGGCCTTCGTGGCTTAGAGCATGACCGCATATTAGAAGAAGTGGAGGATGAGGTCCCTAGTGACCTGCCTAGCAGTGCGGAGGAGGAAAGTACCTTGAACAATAACCCTCAAGATGATGATTCTAGGGAATCGAAGAAGGACTAAGCATTACATTCCATCACACCCCTTTAATGGGAATGTGCTTCCTCTGCATCAAACCAAGAGCTAGTTGGTGTTTCTCAAATAGCTCTTTACCGAGTGGTTTGGTAAAGATGTCTGCAACATTCTCTTTGCTATCACAAAGCTATAGTGTGATGTCACCAAGTAACACTCTTTCTCTAATGAAGTACTCTCTGACATCAATGTGCTTTGTCTTGGAGTGATATACTAGATTCTTTGATGGTAGTCATAAGAGCATAGTTGGTGGTTTCCACTTGAATTGCTTTGCCTTTATGAGCATATGTCAAACTAGCTGGAGGTCTGCTCTCCCTAGGAGACTGTCTGAGCTGTTGTGGCTCTACTTGAGGTGTTTTTGGCAATCACTACAAGGCATAGGCCCTTTTTCGATGAAATACCGACGTGTTTTACACAATTTTTTTTTTTAAACGGGTGCAAACGTCATTATTAACGTCGTTATAAGCATCGAAAAAGAACGGTTGCTATAAAGCATCGCTATATAGCAACGCTAATAAACATCGCTATATAGTGACACTATAAACATCGCTATATAGCGACACTGGTAAACATCGCTATATAGCGACGATTGACAAAACTAAAAAAAAAGCATTAGTGGGGCTAAATAGGGCCATAGCAAGCCCTATTTTGCCCCACTAATGTTTTTTTTTTTTGTAATTACAAAAAAAAGTTTTTTATTACAAAATTTCCCTTGCGAAAAGGGTGATACAAAATCACTCAAATGAAATGATTGAGCAACAAAAGCATATACATCTCGAAGATATACAACATTGTTTGTTATAAAATTTCCCTTTCGAAAAGGGTGATACAAAATCACTCAAACGAGCCAATATACAAAATGATATACATGGCGAAGTATATGCAAACTACTACTACTACTACTCATTCGAATCATCATCCTTCTCCTCGTCTTGCTAGCCTAATCCTTGGTCCTCATGAGCTGTGCCTATTCCCTAACCCTCGTTAGGTGTGCCTGAATGATCCCTGGCCCTCGTGATCGCTCGCCTCCAATGATGGGACACTCGAGCTTTGACCCTAAGAGTGAAACCATACTAATTGAAAATTAGATTGGAACTTAAAGAATAAAACAATTTAAAAAGTGAGATTACAAGTAGGAGTAGATTTATACCATGTGAGCAACCACCTCAGCCAATCGACTGTCACTCCCATTTCCTCTTGCTCAATAAACCACGGCTTTGTTCCTATGCAAAACACGCGTTGTGTCTCTACATCTATAGGAAGATGACCCATCGCAACTTGCTGTGGATCCAATTTATGAGAGCTAGATAAAGTGCATGTAATATGTAGTAAAACAAATAGAATAATACATTAAATGAGAAGAAGTAGACTTACCACGATTGCCTCGAACACCAACCGTTTGCTTGCACCAAAGTGCGAAGTACCTACGGCATTCAGCCGTCTCCTCGTAGCCCTCCTCTGACCCTCGAACATTTTGGGATGGTCCCTATTTTTCTTCTTGAAGAACTTCCAATCAGCTTTGTCTGCCCAACTAGGTTTAGCCATCCCCTTTGCGGTAGAAGTACGCAAGGTTGATCTACGATGCTTCAAGACCAAACCCATGTGCTCTCGCATATAATTCTCATTGAACTCTCAATTTGGTGGGTTAGGGTATTTTTGTTTGAATTCATCGATAATCGCCTGCTTTCTTTGGTCATCTTGATACCGCCAATCAATAGTGATGCCACTCTTGAAGTGGTGGCTCATCAACCGCCTCATGGTGGCCATCACTGCTTTGCCTTTTCTATCTTCTATTATCTCTCCGGCAACCTTGATTTGATAGGAGAGGTCCTCGACTGGGTAAGGAGGACTCATGGTAGTGGTAGAGTTAGAGCGAGTGGAAGCTGTGCGAGTGCTTCCAGAGCGAGGAGTAGCAATGGGAGTAGGAGAGGGCAAGGGACCTAACTGATACTGTGTCTCGGGACCAAGTGGAGACCTGTAGGGATGTGTGTGCTGACTCGACTACATCTCCCGAGTCAGCACAACATAAGCAACCCCTCCTACTCTTCCTTCCCTTACGATAGGCACGCATAGGTGATGACCCCTCGGTCGAAAGGGGCATGAGGGGATGGCTGGGTAGTAGGTCCAGTCGTTGGTGTACGAGAAGGAATTGCTGAGGTCCTTTGAGATAGCGGAGAGAAGAATCTCACTGCCTCCTCATCGGTCATCTATGCTACAAACTCGTTGGCACTCCCGACAAAGCCATGGGCTTCTAGCAAAGGAGTTCCCTGAGGGGTAGTCGCAGTGCTACATCTGAGAGGAGTTGGGCCAGGGATAGTCACAGGGGTAGGCCCCTGAGGTGTCACCTGAGAGGAATCAAAGTCCTCTGGAGCATAGAGATCATGATGTCTCTTCTTGCGAGGCTGACCGTACTCGTCGGACGTGCGACGTGATCCCATGTCTAACGTAGACACAAACATGAAAACAAAAAACAAAAAACAAACATAAGCATAGGCATAGGCATAGGCATAGGCAAATACATATGCTTATGATCGAAAGAGGGGGAGAAAGCTTATGCTCATGCTCATGCTCATGCTTCTGCTTATGCTTATGCTTATGCATGAGCATATGAGCATAAAAGAAAAAGAGAGAAAGCTTAAGCATAGGCAAATACATATGCTTATGAAAAGAGATCCAAAGCAGGGGAGAAAGAGAGAGGAAAACAGGAAATTGAGACATGCTCATGAGAGAAGGAAAGGAGGAAGAGGGAAAAAAGAGATTGAAAGAAGGAAAGGAGAAGGAGACATATGCTCATGCTTATTCTTATGCTTGTGCATGAGCATAAGAGAAGGAGACATATGCTTATGCATAAGAGGAAGAAGAGGGAAAGGAAACAAAGCATATGCTTATGCTTATGCATGAGCATATAAGCATAAAAGAAAAAGAGAGAAAGCCTAAGCATAAAAGAAAAAGAGAGAAAAAGAGATTGAAAGAGAGGAAAGAGGGGGGGAAAGAGAGAGGAAAAGAGGAAAAGAGATTGAAACAGGGAGATATGCTCATGCATAAGCATAAGCATAACAGAAGGAGACATATGCTCATGCTTATGCTTATGCTTATGCATGAGCATAAGAGAAGGAGACATATGCTCATGATTATGCTTATGCATGAGCATAAGAGAAGGAGACATATGCTTATGCTCATGTATAAGAGGAAGCTTTTCTCTTTTTCTCTTATGCTTATATGCTCATGCATAAGCATAAGCATATGCTTTGTTTCCTTTCCGTCTTCTTCCTCTTATGCATGCGCATAAGCATATGTCTCCTTCTCTTATGCTCATGCATAAGAGGAAGAAGAGGAGACATATGCTTTGTTTCCTTTCCATCTGCTTCCTCTTATGCATGAGCATAAGCATATGTCTCATTGTCTTATGCTTATGCATAAACATAAGCATGAGCATAAGCATATGTCTCCTTCTCATATGCTCATGCATAAGCACAAGCATGAGCTTATCGTCTTCTTCCTCTTATGCATGAGCATAAGCATATGTCTCATTCTCTTATGCTCATGCATAAGCATAAGCATGAGCATAAACATATGTCTCCTTCTCTTATGCTCATGCATAAACATAAGCATGAGCATAAGCATATGTCTCCTTCTCTTATGCATGCATGAGAATAAGCTCATGCTTATGCTTATGCATGAGCATAAGAGAAGGAGACATAAGCATGCTCATGCTTATGCTTATGCATGAGCATAAGAGAAGGAGACATAAGCATGCTCATGCTTATGCTTATGCATGAGCATAAGAGAAGGAGACATATGCTTATGCTCATGCATTAGAGGAAGAAGACGAGACAAATGCTTTGTTTCCTTTCCATCTTCTTCCTCTTATGCATGAGCATAAGCATATGTCTCCTCTTCTTCCTCTTATGCATGAGCATAAGCATATGTCTCCTTCTCTTATGCTCATGCATAAGCATAAGCATGCTCATGCTTATGCTCATGCATAAGAGGAAGAAGAGGAGACGTATGCTTTGTTTCCTTTCCGTCTTCTTCTTCTTATGCATCAGCATAAGCATGTGTCTCATTCTCTTATGCTCATGCATAAGCATAAGCATGAGCATAAGCATATGTCTCCTTCTCTTATGCTCATGCATAAGCATAAGCATGCTCTTATGCTCATGCATAAGCATGAGCATAAGAGCATGCTTATGCTTATGCATGAGCATAAGAGAAGGAGACATATGCTTATGCTCATGCATAAGAGGAAGAAGAGGAGACGTATGCTTTGTTTCCTTTCCGTCTTCTTCTTCTTATGCATCAGCATAAGCATGTGTCTCATTCTCTTATGCTCATGCATAAGCATAAGCATGAGCATAAGCATATGTCTCCTTCTCTTATGCTCATGCATAAGCATAAGCATGACTACCCAGGATATGGAGAGTGCGCACGTATGTGGTTGTGTCTGTATGATATAGGATTATGCTTTGATGACTCTTTTTCACATGCATGTCTTATACTAACACATTCATGCACACATGCAAGACTTGTTACAAGTGGGTACCATGCTTGTCCTGTTTGTGGATCGGGTTTGAAATCACTTGCATGATACTCCAAACTATGAGGAAAATCTTTTATGAAGGTCATGTTCGATACCTTCCGCTGGACCATCTCGCATGTGGAGGTCAGCTTGATCCACCACCATCATATTTGAAGGCAAGTGACTGGATTCACGCTTGTTGGAGGGCAAATGGAGAGGAACCTCCTCCTGGTATGAAGAGGCTATCAATCTTTCACGAGCTTACTTATTGGGATCAATTATAAATCAATCATCTCTTGGATCTCATGCATATCTTCAAGAATGTAGGGGCTACTACTTGGGCACACTTGGTAGGTTCTAAAGACTTGAGAGGAGTGCGAGAAGACTTGTGTGCTATGAATAGGATGTCTCGTTTCTGGCCCCAAGTGCATGCTTTGGGAAAAGTTGTCCTCCCGAAAGCAATGTGGATCCTCTCTACAAGGGAGAGGCAGCAGTCAAGGCAGACATTGCCTCTTCAAACACCGACAGGGTACATGCATTGCTTGAAAAGAGCATTTTAAAAGGACAATAAGCTTAGTGGGCTCAAGTCCCATGATTGGCACAAGGTCTTACAGGTATTCTAAGGTATAAAATTAGTGTACCAATAATCGTGATGAATTAGCATAATTATGATTATGTTATATTGTTGACATGACTTCTTTGTTGCTTTGATAGTTCATCCTCCCAATTACAATAAAAGGGTGCTTACAAGAAGATGTTAGAAATTCTATATTCAAAATCAGTGGTATCGTGAGGTATGCTTACTATCAAATCGCATTGATTGCATTTTCTTCAAGTTAAGCTGAATAATCTGTAGAGTGATTATGAAAATATCTTACATGGGCATGTGAAATAGGTGGATATGTCAAAAAGAGATCTCCATATCGAGCATCGAGAAGGCTAGGGTGGAATCCATCGAAGTCATATGCTTGCTTTGTTGAGAGTTGTGGTGCCATGAGCACATGTAGAGCAAAGGTATGAGCAAAGGGTAAGCTGCCACATGGCATGGAGGAGATATCCCACATGTGAGCAAGCAAATGGATGTAAGTACCCTCACCTATAAAAGGGAGGTTCATTTGAAGTAATATCAAATCAAGCACTTTGCACTATCTCAAGATTCTCTTTATGAGTCCAAGTTAATCTATCTTGGAACCTAATTGACTTGAGATACATGTCATGAGCACTCTCTTCATTATGCTTACACTTAGGTTGCATCCTCCGTAGATTAGTGTTGTATTAGGATGTTGTCTTAGAGACTAGGAGAGTAGGATCCTCACTTTGTCATGGTATCAGAGCTTAGGTCTAGTCTCCTAGATTAGTTATAGGCTTGCCTTAGGAGTACATGTTTTCTCTTAGGTTAGTTTTAGTTTTAGATTGAGAGAATTCCATCCATTGAATGAAAATTCCGTTCATTGCTTTGAGATATTTCCGTCTTTCCTGATATAAGAGAGAGAGAGAGAGAGTTCCTTTTAGAGATCTATTTTGTGAGATAGATATGTGAGGAGTTCTTCTTCTTCTTCTTCTTCTTAGAGAGAGCTTGTGAAAAAGAGAGTTTCTGAGTGTTCAGTTTGTTGAAAGCTTTGAGAAAAGTTTCCTATCTATTGTCATTCCAAGAATCATCATCGACAGTAGCTTCAACTCTTGTAACCGGCTCAACAACCTCCTACTGGCTCTCCAACGACCCCCAGCATACTCCATTAAGCTCTCGGACGTGAACAACTCCCACAAGTCGCCCCTGCTCTAGCACAGCCAGCCGCACTCCACTCAGCAATGCCTAGCGAGCACACGCCTTAGCAGACACGACTCTTGCTCACAGTAGAGCTACAGCATCAACGGACAGCCTACGCCTTCGCCCTTTCTCAAGCTTCTGCCTCCAACCAGTGACTCGGGGTCTCCTTACGCCAGTCAACGGATCTCCAAGCGGACCATCAAAGCTTCAGTCACGGTCTGCAGCTCCAAGGCCTTTAGCCGAACCTTCATCGACTCGCTCTTTAAGGCTCTAAGCCCAGGCAGCCTCAGCCTTCATGCACGCAGACCAGCGCCTACCTCTCTAACGCCGAGCTACCAGCTTATAGCAAAGCTGGCCCATCTGCCACACAGCGGCTTCTATAACTCAAAAGAGCTACAAGTGCTTCACAAAGGCTTCCAGCCTCACGACTAGCAGCCTTCCTTTAGACAAGGAACCAGCGACGGCTCCTGAGCTCCTCTCCAACGAGCGCGTGCTATAAGCCCAAGATCTCCGTCGAAGCCGCCGTCGTCGCAGTCGTCGCAGAAGCTTCAAAGAGCATCTTTCTTCTTTCTCCAAGGTTCTCTACCAAGAAGACACGTGGCAAGATAAGATTGAACTATGGTTAAGTTTAGCCTTACCTTGGTCAATGGTTAAGTGAACTCACACTAAACCATGGTTAGGTTTCAGTTCAGGATTAGTTAACTGCCACATCACCAGTGTCACTAAGCACACAGCTTCTTGCCAAGCACAGTTTGCAAGCAACATGTGAATCCCTGTGCCACATCATCAAGGCCCCCTCTTCTTCACAAAACCTTCAACAAGCCATAACTTGCAATCCAAGAAGAATTTGGACACGTTCCAAAAAGGAAAAGTGATCGTCTTTTCAAGCTCTACGCACCTGTCAACTCAGATTTTCTGTATGCAATTAGACACTGCCAGATTTGAAAGTATCATCAAACTGGTAAGACCTTTGCAATGGCAATCCGCACTCCAACTGTTGAGAAGTTCACCGGGGATGGATTTCACACATGGTCTACACAAATGAGATATCTTCTAATGCCCCAAAAGCTTTGGAAGATTGTAAAAGAAGATATACCCATTGCACAAAATGATGCTTGGAAGGAAAAAGATGAAGCAGCACTATCACGCATTGGATTGCACTTGGGTCCAAACATAATTCATCATATAGACTCTAAGGATCATGCCAAAGATGCATGGGATGAGTTGAACACAGTGTTTGGTGCAAAAGCCAAAAACCAAGAAATCCATCTTAAAATTGAATTCTATGGTATGCACATGGGCTTCAATGAATCCATGGCACAATTTGTCAACAAAATCAAAAGCATTATGACTCAACTAGAGGGCATAAATGCAAAAGTAGGAGAGAAAGATGCACTTGCAATTCTCCTTAAAAGCATGCCTGCAGAGTATAGTGCATTGACAACCACTTTGAAGAATTTGCCAGATCCAAAGTTTGAAGAATGTGTATCCTCTCTTCTCGAAAAAGAAAGAGAGTTAAAGGCATCGACATCGACATCGACATCGACATCAACATACAACAGCTATAATGAAGAACAAGCACTATTCAGTAAAACATCAGTGAAATGCTACCATTGCGGAAGGATGGGTCACTATCAAAGTGACTGCAGATTGAAGAACAAACCAAAGTGTCACCATTGCAAGAAGCTCGGACACAAGGAAGAAGATTGCAGATTGAAGAATCAACAAGTCAACTACGCGGAGTCATCATCAAGCCATGAGCCAAAAGGTGACATCAATGGAATGTATTGAAAAGCAAAAAAACCTTGCCAACCTTGCCTATGTTTTGTAATCAAACCTGACCACCTGAGAGTAGCTATGAAAGCACCCAGGGGAGGTATTGACATGTAAACCACACTTGACCACCTTAAGTAGCAATGCAAGCACTAAGGGGAGGTGATGGAATGTAACTCACATCTGACCACCTTGCAGTAGCCAAAGGATCATGGCACCAAGGGGAGGTGTTGAGAGTTGTGGTGCCATGAGCACATGTAGAGCAAAGGTATGAGGAAAGGGTAAGCTGCCACATGGCATGGAGGAGATATCCCACATGTGAGCAAGCAAATGGATGTAAGTACCCTCACCTATAAAAGGGAGGTTCATTTGAAGTAATATCAAATCAAGCACTTTGCACTATCTCAAGATTCTCTTTATGAGTCCAAGTTAATCTATCTTGGAACCTAATTGACTTGAGATACATGTCATGAGCACTCTCTTCATTATGCTTACACTTAGGTTGCATCCTCCGTAGATTAGTGTTGTATTAGGATGTTGTCTTAGAGACTAGGAGAGTAGGATCCTCACTTTGTCATGCTTGAGCACTTTACCTCGAGCATTATGACAACTCAAGTCCACTTGCTTGTGCACATAGTTGATGAGGTGGCTATTGCAGGGACTGTTCATAGTCGGTGGGTGTTTTTTCTCGAGTGGTTTATGAAAACTTTGAAGGGATTGTAAGACAAAGAGCAAGACCAAAAGCAAGCATGGCAGAGGGATGGCTTGTGCAAGAGTCATTAGTATATATCACGGAGTTTCTTGCATCCACAGATCCCAATATGCCGCAAGCTTGGCATAACAAGGATGATGATCGCATCATTGGCGAGGTTCCCCAAGGAAAAGGAATTCAAAGAAAGATGAGCAAAGAGCAAATGGAGACATTCAATAAGTTTTGCATCCTCAATAGCAAGGAGATGCAAAAGTGGATTGAGAGATATGAAGCGGCCAAAGTAGAAAGAATAAATGCAAGGACGAGATTCAGAGTAATGTACAGGCGATCGCAACCATATCCACGAGATTTGGCTCTTCTCCCCACTCACATGTCACTTGATTGGCTACAACTAGCTCTACGTAAAGCTAAATGCGATAGAGAGACAATAAATGAGCACGAGTGAGAGTTATCATCTGGATGTATGATGCATGTAAGTTTCTTACCTCTTGATGTATTTAAGTAATTATTTGTGGCAATATACGCTATAAAATAGATGCATCTTCATTGTTTTAATGATGCTCTTTTACAGTACAAAAAGTACAGTGCATTATGGTCATATGGACGACATTTTTGCGTGGAACGCATCGATTCAAAGAGAGTCACATATGATTGTGGAGTCATGGCTAACTTCACACAAGATAGCTGAGCAAGTGCTTCGGATACCAATCTTCTCTCCTCACAGTTGGATTATTGTGGAACCATATGCAAAATCTATGAAGTTGATTTCATACTATTTAGTATTTTCATTCTTGATGTAAAATAGTTTACAACTATTTACAACGGTCCCCATGCGACAGTGAGAAAAGATAGTAGCAGTTTCTTTGCAATAGACTCCACCAAACTTTGGACCAAAGAAGTGATACTTTTATTCTTCTCGAGCACTGTGAGCAGGTGCATTATAATGATTTAATTAATCAAAGATTTCATTTTTGTAGATCCATTGATACATGTAATTAAGCATAATTTCATATATATAATTGACAACATGTGGCACCCATCTTCAATATAGGTGGTTTTTCATCCGGATCGTTTTGATCCAAGATGGTGGTACGTGATCCAAGTTGCACCACGAAGTAAGCAAATTTTTGAAGATAGAGATGTGGATATGGAGATGCCGCTACCAATGCCGGATCCAATTGATCCAGATGAATCTAACGAAGAAGATGAAGATCACAATATGAGCCAAGAGGAAGATGCACATAATGGCATCACATGGGAGGAAGATGGAGATCATGATATTGAGGAAGAAGACAACGATCATCAAGAATCACCACACTTTATTGAAGAAGATGATCAAGTACTTTTAGGTGAATGTACGATGCTAGAGTACGATGATGATATAGGAGATCAACTCGGTATAGAGTTAGAGATAGACTTGTTTGGCGCGTTAGACTTGGCTCAAGATGAAACCGTTGATGTAAATGCTCTTCATTGATTTTTTTCATCTCAAACTTGGACATGAATATATGAGCTTCAAAGGCTTGATGTACATGCTCTCATACTTTTATTCTCTCAAAAGATCAAACATGTATGAAAATTTTAAAAAAATTGCCATTGGAGAAAACTAACTTTTAAGGTCGATATGAGAAAAAAAAAACTCTTTGTAAAACGTTGCTATAAAAAAAGTATCTCAGTGTCACTATATGGCGACACTTACAATTTTGATAAACATCGCTATATAGTGACTTTAAAAATAGTCGCTATATAGTGACGTTCTCCTAAGTTGCTATATAGCGATGATTTATGAGACGTGCTTCCAATACCAATGATTAGCACCCCACGCACGCTAAACATCACTACTTAAACATCATAATAGGATCCGTGTGTAGTGGTGAATTCTTGCTCTTCTTCATCAACCTGTTCTGTAGATGACTGTCAAGTTGATGCTTCTATCTCCTATGTAGGTGAGGTTTTCCATTCTGATTCCTCATCAAAGATTACATCTCTAGAGACAATGACATTGTGGTTGATGCGATCATACAATTTGTATGCTTTGCTTTCTTCACTGTAGCCAACCATGATGCATTTGTGTGACTTCACATCCAATTTCTTGCAGGCATATGCTATGCAACCAAATATGCGGAGATGCCCAATGTGTGGCTTATGTCTAGTGAATGCTTCATAAGGAGTCATACCCTATATCAGTTTAGTAGGAAGCCGATTAAGCAAGTAGTTTGCTGTAGCTATTGCTTCTGCCAAACACTGATTCAGAAGATGCTTTTCACTAATCATTGCTCTAGCACTATCTGCTAAAGTCCCATTCTTCCTTTCAGCTCTTGCATTCTGCTAAGGAGTATCTGCACATGTGAATTTTCTTTGAATGCCATGATTTCTACAAAAGTTCATGAATGCTGAAGACATGTATTCACCTCCTCTATCTAATCTCATGATTTTGATCTTTCTTCCTGTTTGGTTTTCTACCTCTTTTCTACCATGGCTTTGAATTCTTGAAATCCGGAAAACACTTCAGATTTCTCTTTCAGAAAGTAGACCCAACAATATCTACTGTAGTCATCGATGAAAGTCAAGTAGTAAAGTGAACCATTGATACTGTAGGTATGGGCATAACCCCATACATCTGTATGTATTAAATCAAGAATAGCTCATGCACGAGAGGTACTTTTGACAAAGTTGGTTTGCTTTTGTTTGCCAAAGCAGCATGCTTCGCAAACTTTTCCAAGAAACTATAGCTTCAGAATCCCAATTGCCATATTCTGATTCATGAGATCTAACAAGTACTTGAAGTTGACATGACCAGATCTCTTGTGCCATTTTGCAGATAGTGGCATCTGTTTTGGTTGAGCTGACATGGCATGCTTATCTGGTACTGTAGTAGCATTCTGTACAAGCGTCCTTCCTTGACACCTTTTGCTACTAAGCTGACATCTTTTGGATTTATCTATGATAGTGCATTCATCACCGTCAAAGATGACTCTGTAGTTGTGTTCTATCATTTGACATACTGACAAGAGGTTCATGTTAAGCTTTGGAACATAGAGCACATCTTTCACCAATCCTTTCATACCAGTGAAATTGTTCATAGGGATAACACCTATCCCTTGAACTCGATTTGGTGTATTGTCTGTTGTGTAGATGACATTTTTCTGTCCTTCTAATGGCTTCATTTTTGTGAACCATTCCTAATGATTTTTCATGTGAGATGATGCACCACTATTGATGTACCAAGGATCCTGTTTCGCTTGGTCGACTTGATAGTTAAAATCCTCTTTAGGATTTTAATTAGTGTTTGGGTACACTGTATCAGTCTGATGCATTTCCTCACTTGCAAGAAACATATTCCCATGTTCATTTGCAAAATGACTGTGACTAGAATGTCCACCACGATGATTTCCTCTATCACAAAAATTCCCTCGATTACTGCTGGATTAACTACCTTAGTCGTACTACTTGAGCATGTGAAATATGCTCATGCATAAGCATAGGCAAATGCATATGCTTATGAAAAGCAAAGAATAAGAGAGAAAAAAAGAGAAAGAGAGAGGGGAAAAGAGAAGGAAAAAAGAGAGATGAAAATAAGAAAAGAGAGGAAACAAGAGAGATGAAAAGAAGAAAAGAGAGGAAAAAAGAGAAAAAGAGAGAAGAGAGGAAATAAGAGAGGGAAAAGGAAGAGTAGAGTGAGGGAAAAAGAAGAGAAGGAAGAGAGAAAATGAAGAGAAGAAAGAGGGGAAAAAAGATTGAAAGAGGGAAAAAAGAAGAGGGGAAAAGAGCATAAGCATAAGAGAAGGAAAAGCATATGCATAAGAGAAAAAGAGAGAAAGCATATGCATATGCTTCATGGATGATTTTTCCCTATTAGTTTCGTTAAGAAGTGAAACTTTTATATTGGTGTTGAAAGTTTGTATGCCTTGATAAAAATAAAGGTTTGAAGAATTCGCCAAAATTTGAAACTTTTATGACAAAGAAATTAAAGTTTCGCCAGGATTTACAAAATTTTCTTTAAGATTTAAAAGAAAATATATAAAATTATAATAAGTTCTACAAATATTGTGAAACTAAAAAAACTAGCTTGATAAACTTTCGCCAATATTTTATACTAATATATAAGTATAACTTCGATAAAAACATCCTTGATATGCTTATGCATGAGCATATGAGTATTCCTCTCTTTTGTAGGGCCAGTCCACGAAACACCAAGTGGGACTTTTCCAGGTAAGAAAGTGCTTCCTCTTTTTTCCTTTTGTTATTTCCATTATTTGCATTGGCCTGCAGCTAGCACCTTAAGCACTAGCTTTGTAGTGATGGGAGTAGGAACCTTCTCTTCCCCTCTCTTCTCTTATTCCCTCTTCTTTCCCTCTTTTCCTCTTTTCCTCTTTTCCTCCCTCTTTCCCCCCTCTTTCCCTCATATGCTCATGCATAAGCATAAGCACACGCTTTCTCTCTTTTTCTCTAATGCATATGTTTTTCCTTCTCTTATGCGTATGCTCTTTTTCCCTCTGCTTTTTCCCCTCTTCCTTCTCTTCTTTTCCCCTCTCTTTTTTCCTCTCTTTTTCTTTTATGTAGACGCTTTTTGTTCTCTTATGCTTATGCTCTTTTCCCCTCTTCTTTTTCCCCTCTTTCAATCTCTTTTCCCCTCTTCTCCCATGCATATCTTTAAGAATGTGGGGGCGACTATTTGGGCACACTTGGCTGGTTCCAAAGACTCGAGAGGAGTGCGAGAAGACTAGCACACTATGAATAGGATGTCTTGTTTGTGGCCCCAACTGTGTGCTTGGAAAAAGTTGCCCTCCCGAAAGCAACATGGATCCTCTCCAAGAGAGAGGAGGCAGCGGTAGTCAAGGTGGACATTGCCTCTTTTCGAACACCCATAGGGTACATGCATTGCTTAAAAGGAACATTTTCAAAAGACAATAAGCTTAGTGGGCTCAAGTCCCATGATTGGCACAAGGTATTACAGGTATTCTAAGTTGTAGGATTAGTGTACCGATAATCATGATGCGTTAGTGTAATTATGATTATGTTATATTATTGACATGACTTCTTTGTTGGTTTGATAGTTCATCCTCCGTGCCACTTACAAGCCCACTTGCAAGTCCCCTTTTTGACCTTTTGGGCATGCCTTTAATGCACCCCCCTACCCACATTTTGAATTTGGGGACACATGGTAGCACACGGTGCTCTCTCCCCACAATTGGTGGTATTCTTCTCCAAATCCATGGTATTCCTTGCTCCTTTTTCAAATTGAAACCACCTTTTTCAAATTGAAACCACCTATGAGCTCATCATAGTAAATGCCACATGCTACCTCACCATACCATTGCCCCACACAAAGGAGCACTCTCATTGGTACACCTCAAATCCCTCTCTAATCCCTTGAAATTAGGAAACACTAATTGGAGGCCCTTTTGAGACCCCATTTCTCCCCTAATGAGGATTGCAACAATGAGTACACCATATCCCCTTCAAGCCTTTAGGTACAGATCCTTCTTTGGAAGCCACTGGCGCGCCCTTACCTCCTTTAGAGGCTCTTCATCTCTACTTTCGAGCCAGAATCCTCCGAACTGGTACATTCAAACCTTCTGTCCAAACTGGTCGCATCTGAATCATCCTCACTGTCATTCGACTTCTTGGATTTGGACATTTTCTTCTTGGATTTGCTCTTCCCAAGTTTGTGATTTCTAGATGTCCTTCTGTGTAGCGATTCCCCCACTCGTACTGCTTGCACGAGTGTTGTCTGTGTCCTGATTCATTGCAATGCTGTCTGCAGACCTTGTGACAGCTCCGAAATGAAGTAGTCATTGAGTACCTCCTGAGGAGGTCTTTGAGCCGCAGGCAGACGTTGCAAGAAATTTAGGACACATAACCTTCCACATCCTAATTGCCTTGCTCCAAGCTATGCAATCTATCTAGAGCTTAGGGAATCGTTTTTTCTTGATGAAACTGCCTCAAGAATGCATCGTGGGCCACATCATATGTGGTGAAATGGTTCATTGTGTACTTTGCCAACTAGCATGCTGCCTTACCCGATAAGGTTGACTCAAAAACTGCCCCTTGTTGGAGGGGTACCACAACTCCCAGATTGTTGATCGCATACACCTTTTTGAACATCCGAACATGCACATGGGGGTTGTCCCAAAAACTTGGCATACTTGACGTTACCCGCTATAACCATTACAGCACTGCCAATGTTTGGTGCTCCTCTAGATGGCCTTCCTTGACTAAGGAGATTCCGAGAAGCCACCAAAACCGTAGTTGGAGATGAAGATGCACTCAACACCCAATGTGCATCAATCGACACCCGTACCCATAACTTTGGCAGTGAAATTGACTGCGCAAGTGGATTTTGATGCCGATTGATGCCTCTCGGAGCTTCTTATAGACTATCATCCCATGCTTAGGGTCACTGTTGTGCCATCGTAGGCGCATCATCGGTGTCAAGGGATCAGGAGGTCCTTTCATGTGCGCACAACAACCGCAAAATGTGGTGCCATGACCACCGGATGAGGTTCTTCACTAGAATTTCCACACCTACTCGATCGTAAGCAGGATGATGGGGGTTAGATCACATTCGATGGAGTTCATCTTGAAATCCACAGATGTGCCTCCTCACTGCAGTAATCTCCTCTGGAGTGAGTGAAACTGCATGCAAACCTCCATGTAAAGTGCCTCCGCAAAGACGGCAAGAAGCGGATGACATGAGCACTCAATTGCCCGATCGCTAATTCCTTGCATGATGGTAAGAATGTGCATCGTGATCACCAATATGTAGCATCATAAATGTGTGCAAATGCTACAGAAAGCAATAGACAAACGATACGTGTAACATTCATGAGAACAGAATATAGATATGCAAGAGATAAAATGCTAAAGAACGCTGTATTTTGAAGCAATAGCTCGCACAACATCTATGTACACAATGATCTCAAAATGCTAGTAATAGCATGTGTACATGTCTGACGGTTAGAGAAGTAGCCGTTGAAGACTACAACCGCTTGGAGATCCAAACTGCCAACCCTTGCGGGATCTAACCTACTCGTGGCTAACCTACCCTCACACACCCCTCTAGGTCATTGTTGCTAACCCACATGGTTGTGCAATAATAGCATCCTTCCAAGAACCCTGTGACAAGTGTGTTACCATTGGAGGACACACATATACTCAATATATTGGCCTTGAAGGTCAAGGGATCAAGCGAGTCTATGGCCCTTTCTTTTTGGGAAACTAGATGCAAAAGTTGTCATTTTTGAGGGCAAGAGGATCATTCCCACATAAGGAAGGATTAGGCATAGGAAGAGATAACTCACTAGGAGCTATTTGAGTAGGTGTATTATTTGGTGGAGTGTGTGTCTATTGGTCAATCAAGACCTTTGTCTTGCTTCAATTTTTGTGCTTAAAGGGCTTTTGGATTTGTAGCTTAGGCTTTTAGTTGATTGGTCCCCTCTGGACTGAGATGGTTATGGGGCTTTTAGATCATCTAGTGGGAGATATTGATCCCATTAGAGTTTTGCAATTGTAAATAGAATTTAGATTTATCAACTCTTTTCCCTCAAACCTTTGTCTTTGTTAACACTACTTTGGTAGCTTAGCATGACATAAAAGTGTCCTTTTTAGGGTTCCAAATTTTATTTTTTGTGGTTTGAACCTCTATCCAATGTAAGTACCCTTCAAGAACTTGGGAAAAATAATTCATTGAAACAAAGCTATCTCCCTTTTCTTTGAAGCACCTATATCAGTACTATTTGGATTCATACAAAATGTTGGATGATTGAATTTTAAGCATGTAGCTCCAAAAAGGAATCTACTTCTAGTGGCATCAATTTTTATTAACATAGTTTTAGTATAGAAAATAAAGTTAGGTGTAGCTTTCTCTTTTTTGGAAAAAAAAAGTTTTTACATTAGCAATAACATATGCACATGACGATACTGATACATCTCAATCTCATAAAGAGATTCAGCAACATATAGGACTATTATTAGTTACAATTGAATAGAGTCTTCCAAGCATGTAAATAAAAAGAGCAGTAAACCAATAGAAGTGGCAGATTAATGCAAAGGAGGAATATTTGGTATAGCAAAGCAACTGAAAAGAAAAGTTGATTTTGCAGCATCCACAGGTCTAACAGGAAAAAGGGTAGAGGGATCCTTGGTGACGGCGGTAGGTATTATCAACACAACACTCAAATTCAGAAGCGGATTCCAATGATCCTTTGTAAGGACAGTCGGTGTGGTGGATCCATGAGTACTCTTCTTCGTGTTCATGGATCTCCATATAGAGTATGTCTTGGTCTTGATTGTACAACTGTAATCTGGTTCTTTCGTATCATAAGCCAATCCACCATTAGTGCTTTAGGAGGAGATATCAAATCATGGTTAAATTGAAACACGTTATGGGCAAACCGTATGAACCAAAGCATGTGCACTCTAGTTGCTATCCACCTAGCCTGCTTGGCTTTAACTGCATCACCTAAAATAATAGATTTCCAATTAATGGGCTCTCCTACTAGCATTTGCATCAGTTTCCACACTTTTTTGCTATGGGTGCAAGTTACAAAGAGGTGAAAACATCTTCTTATTTCCCAAGGCAACATCTACACTAACCATCCTCTTTACCAATCCTTCAACTTTAGGAGTTAGTCCATGCAGCCTTACAAAGAATAAGCTAGAATAGCATGGACATTTTTTTCAAAACCTCCTTATTTTGAGAAATCTATGCTTCTAGCAAAATTGACTATCATGCATGTTCCAACATGAATTTAGAGTCCTGTACACATCCTCTATGTCATTAAAGGGAGTGGAGATAGGGAGCAAGTGGGAGCTGCAAGCCCAGTTGAACTCACAGTTGTATAACAACACTGTTCCTTTCTTCCTATGAATACCAAAATCCACAAATTAAGACACTCTCTTATTAGTCTAGTGTGCTAATTTGGAAAGGTGAAATTCTTTGATTTTTGCCCATGATTTCTATATTCTCTATTCATTATGCCACAGTTGACCCCATGATTTCCATCTTCTCTATTCACTATGCCATAGTTGACCCCAACATTGCAGTCCTTTCTTGACTCCAAGCTGTTCTGACATCTTCATGACGTGGAGAGGTAGACCTAAGCAAAACCATATAGAATCCAGGGCCATGAAAGATCCCTTGCTCAAGAATCTAATCTAGACTTGATTATTTCTAAAGCTGCCCAAAGAGACTTCTAGAGCTAGCAGCTTTTAGTGTAGCATGGTTCGAGGTTAAAGATTGCAGATAGTTTAGACTACTACTTCCATAATCTTTCTCTCATGGGGTGGACTTGGGAAAAATTCTTAGCAAGGAGCCAAGCCTTGCTTTGGTCTAACTAGTGCTTTAATAATACACGTCATAGAGCAAGCTTCGCAGTGGATAACTGAAAATTAATGGCAACTAGCAAAGCAACAATGGCACTACCCCTCCACTTGCATCTATTCCAACCTCAGTCCGATGGGCAAGCCTTCATGGGCGGCCAGCTAGAAGAAGTAGGATATCTTCCTTGGTCTCAAACTGGACCATAACCGCATCCAAAACCTAGAACAAACATCTTGGGGCACTCTCTGGGTCACTCAATGCCGCTCCTTTGAGGGGGTCCACCTCGAAGAGTACATTTGAAGCCTCTTGCCAATCCGTGTGGTGCAAGAAAATAAGGGCACCTTGTCCATATGCTTGGCAATGCTACCCTTGGAGGGCAAGAACCACTCTCCTGCATCCCACTAGACCTCTCTCAAGGGTCTACCCTCCCACAGCCAGAGGTGCCATCTGGGGGCATCCTGCTCTAAGATACTGGGAAAGTAAATGTGCCACTCCTTCCCCAAACATCCCACCACTCTAATCATCTGCCAGTGAATCCCATCAAGACTCCCATCCATCTCAAAGTCTCTCTCAATGAGCGGATGAAGTAGGCCTCCAGGTCCTACATGGAAGAAGTCGAGGTGCGTGTTGCTGCATGATCATCCTCAAGGGGACACTAGTCCAAGAAAACTGCCCCTACCAAATGCTATCCCTCCAAATGCAAAGTCCTTCCCACCAGGACTCAAGGATGGCTAGGTCAATCTCTCTCATCCACTTCCCTACCCCTCGTAGATGCACCACGGCACCAAGCCTCGCCTCTGCCTCCATGGGTAATTTGCTCCATCTACCAGAAGACCTGGCCAGACCATTGTTCCACTGTTCCCAACCAATGTGAGTCTGGTGTTCGAGCATACACCCCTCTTGATTTAGGATCTCTAGGTGCCACATAAAGGGCTGATGCTCAAACTCCTCTCTACATCTAGACGGAGCACGAATGAGACCCCCTGCTATAGTCTCTGCTAGACCCAATGAAGGCTCCTCATCAAAGGGGAACCCTTCCCCGTAAGGGAGGCCTCTGGATAAGAAAGTTTTATAAATTTAATCCTAGAACACATAATTATACCCTACAATATTATTTAAATAAAATTTCGATCATAAGAAAGAACATGATGAAGACTCAATATGAAAATTCATGTAGCTCGTGAGAAATTCCTCAAACATGGCCACTTAGCAGGACATTTTTATGTCTTAGGACACTTTTATGTTCTGTTACCAAACTAGAGTTAAGGGGATTCCAATCATCCTAAAAAGAGGCATCTAATGGTGAGGGTATCTCATTTTAGATATGGGGGGCATGTGTAAGAGCTACCATCTTATTCATTGGGTAGCCTGGGAAGTAGCAGTAAGCTTCACGTAGGAGAGCATTGGAGTCTTGATTGACCCAAAATATGTCTTTAGTATTACAAGCTTTGCACAACATTCTAGAGCCTATCCTATGTTCTACTCTATAGTCTTTAGAGGAGGGTCTAAATTGGAGATTTGAAAGATAGAGGTAGCCCCATTGTCACCTCAAGGACCTAATGGATTCAAGTAGGGGATTGTCCCTCAAAATTCTTCTTTGATGGTGCTATTATAGGGGGGGGGGGAGAGAGAGAGAGAGAGAGAGAGAGAGAGAGAGAGAGAGAGAGAGAGAGAGAGAGAGAGAGAGAGAGCTACATAGGATCCATTTTTTATGCTTATCTTGCCGGTATATGGCTTGATATTGGCTTGGTATATGCGTCGATGTTGATTGATGAGTATAATAATGTCTATACCGATGCATATACTAACATATATACAACACTGGCATTCCTAATGAATTTATAGAAAGTAGTTTGCAATAGTATCCAAAATCATTTTGACCTAGACAAAGTTTGGGATCAAAATACTCATATATTCATGATGGACTTAATATACGAATCGACATAATGTAAGTATAGAAATGAAAGGGCCAAGGAAAAGAAGCCCTCTCCATGGCAAAAGAATTAATTAATAGCATTTACATCAAAGGTTGCATCTTCAAGGATGCATCTTCAACCAAGTCCATCTTGCAAACATCTCACCCTCGACCATCTTCTTCCTAGATCCATTGACATTAATTAAACCCATTGGCATCTCTATATCCACATACCTATGTTTGAAAGTTGCCTTAATTCAAGGAGCAACTTGGACCACATACCACCATCTTGGATCAAAATGATCCTGATGAAAGACCACCGGTTTTCAAGATGAAGATGCCATTATTTATATTAATTTACACTTAAGTATGAACATATTACAATTGTTTCAAAATAAAGACATTAGCTTAATTATTAGTACATACCTATTTAGATAGTTCAAGAAGAAGAAAACCATGACATTCATTGGTCCAGAGTTTGGTGGAGTCTAGAGCCAAAAAGCCACTACCATCTTTGGGTTGTTGTAGGTAGTTATAAACCCCTTACATCAATACTAAATATACTAATTTGTCTAAATCTAACTTCTAATTTATGTATAATCCCACATTAATATAATTGTGAGGAAATAAGATTGATATCATATGTGGTTGCGTGGCTATCTTAAATGAAGGTAGCCATGACTCTACAACCAAATGTGACTCTCTTGTAATATATGCATTCCACATGAAAATGTCATCCATATGACTATAATGCACTCTATATTTTTTAATACAAAGCAAAATCATTGAAACAATAAGGATGTATTCTATAGAGCAAGCATAAAAGGTGCTCCTTTATTGTCATCCATGGTGGGATGTTGTAATTCAGCTCGACAAGCCATGGTGACCAAGACATTGAGTGTAATCCAAAAGGATTCGTGCATTCATTGTGAGCCCAAGATATAATTTAGGTGGCTCCTTCACAAAGTCTAGCCACATGTTATATATGTGCTTCCAAGTAGCACAATCTGGAGGAATCCTCAAAGTATAATTACAAGAGTGATGTGTAGCATGCCATGTCATCAACTTTTCTATGGACTTGCAATTAAATATATGTTATTAGTGATGATTGAAATGTATCTCAAGACCTTATTGGGATGGCCTCACCTTGCACTTAAATATATGTTGTATCTTGTGATAATTGAAACGTGTCTCTAGACCTTACTGGGATGGTCTCACCTTGCAAGTCCTATCTATAATGAAGTGTATCACACTCTAGACAAAATAGCCAAATTCTTATGCTCATGGAAAAAGAGAATACACTCATTAGAATAGGCATGGATAGTGACATAATCCATCCCAATAATTGTCAACATTTACTTCGCATCATTGTTGTATGTGGAGCCTGAACTTTTTTTAGAGATTGTTTTTAGGCTGTGTTATGGACCCAGTCATGTTTATACCCATTTCATGAAGGGGGGGCAGCAACCCCCCTAATATTGTCACCAAGGGATGCTGACCACATGCATCAGGATCCTTGGAAGGGGTTTGGGACAACACCCCTGAAGCAAAAAATACATGAAATTTGGTGCATGAGTTGCTTATGAGTTGCGTGGTCAAAATTGTAAGATAAGGGTGTGGCTCACATAGCAGCAGAACAGTGGATGTACTGCTTGTATATTGTATCTTCACACTCACTAGATAAGAAAAATGCAGGTTTTGGCTATTTCTCTGTGGATTAGCCCACACTAGGTGAACCATGTATATTGATGTCTCTCTGTCTCTTTCATTCCATGTGCTTTTCGTATTGTGTATTTTACACATTGCATTTATCGTATTGTTGCCTAGTTATCACATTGCTCCTAACAATTGGTATCAGAGCATTTGTTTGAGCAACATTGGTTGACTCATTATTAGGAATGAGGTTCCTAGTTTGAGTGAGACCAATGATGGGGATTGCAAAAAATATTTTGAGTTCTAGGGAGTTTGGGGTTTTCTTCATGTTCAAGCTCAAACCCACAATTTCGACCCTTGAATCTCTCAAGTTCCTTCTAGGTAAGTACTCTTTCATCCTATATTGTTTTTTAAGTGAATTTTTGGTTGCTTTTGTGCAACCATATGCAAGAAACTTGAAAACATAGGACCCTAAACATGAAACTAGGTATTTTTCTCATCTATGAAAAGAAACATTGAGATTATGAAAGAAGAAACATAGGAGCCTAACATGAAACTATGTATTCTTTTTGTCCATGAAAAGAAACAATGAGAACATGAAAGAATAAAGGGGAAATCCTTGCCTTGATTGCTTTGGTTGTTTGGTTTGTCTTGTTTTCCCTATATGCTATCCTCTTGTTTTCCCTCTTGTCTTTATTCTATCCTCTTTCCCCTCTCCTCTTTCCCTATATGCTTGCCATTCCCTCTTTTTTCTCTTCTCTTTCCCTTCCTATATGCCCTCCATTTTTCTCTCTATCCTCCCTCTTTCTCCTCTCCTCTTTACCTTTCCTACATGCCCTCGCTTTTTCCCTCTATTGGCTTTCAACTCTCCTCTTCACCTTCCGCATACTCTTTCCCTTTCCCTCTTCCCATTTTTCCTACATGCCATCCCTCCCTATTTCCTCTCCTCTTTTCCTTTTCATACTCTTTCCCCTCTCCTCTTTCACTTCCATACTCTATCCCTTCCCTATATACCATCCCTTCTTAGATGCCATTCTCTCATCCCTAACATGTCCCCTTCCATCCCATTCTCTCCACCTTTCTGTCTACAATAGCATTCAAGATTTCCCCTTCCCTCTCATCCATACTCCTTCCCTCTCCTCTTTCCCTTCCATACTCTATCCCCTCCCTATATGCCCTTTCTACATGCCATCCTCTCATCCTTACCATGTCCCCTTCCATCCCATTTTCTTCACCCTCCCATCAACAATACCATTTATCCCTTGCCTCCTTCTATGTGCCATCTATATGCTTTCTCCATGCCATCTATCCCCTTCCTACATGCCATCCATTTTTCCCTCTATCCTCTTTTACTTCTCATCTTTCCCTTCCATACTCTATCCCCTCCCTATATACTTGCCCTTCCCTCTTTCCCCACTCCTCTTTTCTCTCTTTCCCCTCTCCTTTGTTTGTATATGCTTGACCTTCACTCTTTTCCTTCCCCTTTCCCCTCTCCTCTTTTCCTATATGCTTGACCTCCACTCTTTTCCTTTCCCTCTTTCCCCTCTCCTATTTTCCTATATGCTTGACCTTCAATCTTTTCATATATGCTTGACCTTATTTCTTTTCCTTCCCCTTTCCCCCCCAAACGAATTGCTACCCCTCCCTTTGCTCTTTCCCATACACTTCCCCATCCCTATTCCATTCCCATTTCCCTTCTCCATATCCTTGCTCTTGCCATTTCCCTTCTCCATACCCTTCCCATTTCCCTTCTCCATACCCTTGCTCTTGCCCTTCCCCATCTCCTCTATCCTCTACATTCATCCCTTCCCCTTCCCCTTCCCCCTCCCCTTCCCCAACTCTAACCCTAGCCCCCCCCTTCCCCTCACCCTCCCCACACCCTTCCCCTTCCCCTTCCCCTTCCCCTTCCCCTTAGCCATACCGATCTCCTCCATCTTCTAAATTTAACCCTTCCCCTTCCCCATCCCCTTGCTCTTTGACTTCCCCATAACCTATTCCATCTCCCATCTCCTCTATCCTTGTAATTTATCCCTTTCCCTTTCCCTTCATCATACCCATCTCCTCAGTCCTAAATTCATCCCTTTCCCATCCACATCCACATCCACATCCCCTTCCCCTTCCACTTCCCCCTCCATTTCCCCATCCCCTTCCCCATGCCCATTGCCTTGCCCTTCCCCATGCCCATACCTATCCCTTTCCCCTTCCCCTTCCCCTTCCTTATGCCCTTCCCATCCCCATCCCCATCCCCATCCCCATCCCCATCCATGCCCTTCCCCTTTCCCATGCACTTGCCCTTCCCCATCTCCTCCATCCCATCAATTCAGCCCTTCCTCTTCCCCTTCCTTGAGCCCTTCCCCTTCCCCTTCCCCTTCCCACCATCCCCATCCCCATCCCTTCCCCATCTCCTTCCCCTTATGCCCCATTCTTCCCACCAAGCATCGACCATACCTTTCATCCCTTGCTCTTCCCTATCCTTTCCCTTATGCCCCATTCTTCCCACCAACCCATCGACCATACCATTCATCCTTTGCTCTTCTTGTATGAGGAGGATATTTAGAGAAGCTTTGTTTATATGACCAAAATGGAATCTCTTTGGACCAAAATATAGCTTTGTTTATAGGTCACCTACATGAGTTGCCTCATGTGAGTGGTATTGTTGATTATAGTTTAGCTTTATTTATAGCACCAAAATGCACTCTTTAAGTCCTTTTCACATGTGCATAACACATACAATGTCCTTGCTCATGGTGGTTGTATGGCACAAGAGTGTCTTTATTGCTCTATGCTTTTTTCTCTTTTTTGGATCCATAGTCAGAGGTTACTGTGTGGGGAATGCCCTTGTCAATATGTGTGCCCATTCCGTGAACCTAGATGATGCAAGGGCAGTGTTTGCAGAGATGCCACAATGGCTTCTGGTCTCCTAAGTGCGATGATTGCTGGTTGTGCTCAGAATGGGCATGGCAAGACATCCTTGCAACTGTTCAGGTGCACAGAGAATTTTATGAACTGACCTATTGGGATGTAGTGTCATGGGGTGCTTTGATTGCAGGATGCACTGAACATGTGCATGCTGTTCTTGCTCGAGCTTTTTGGGAAAATGCAACATAGTGGCATGAAGCTAGATTCTATTGTAGAGATTGTTTTTCCAAGTTTCGCATCCTTGAAACTTTTGCAACCTTCCTATATGTCAAAACCTACCCTAACTTCATTTCAGCTTGAGTAAAAAGTCCATAACTTGGGTATAGACTATAGCTTTTACTTTCTGGACATGTCCACCCGACTGTATGTCAAAACCTCTTTTAATTTCATTTTAGCTTGAGTAAACAATCCATAACTTGGGTATAGACTCAATATATTTTTGAATCATTGTCTGGCTACTGAAAGCACTAATCATTGCTAGGGAGTGTTTAATCTCATTTCATGAATGTCCTACCTATGAGTCTGTATTTGTTCCTGCTTTCATATCACACATTTTTTGGAAGGAATGTTGATTTTCCATTGTGGCAATGTAACGATTTACAGGTGCCACAACCAATGTTTCATTGTCCTGGCTACTGAAAGCACTGCAGCCTCAATATTGTTGAGGACTATTTAATCTCATTTCATTAATGTCTTGCATTTTAGATAAGCTTGGTTGAGCTATAGAACAATATGAAGCCTATGTGTTTAAATTAGATTTTTTGGCTTTTTTGCGCTTTTTTGGTAGCGTTGGCAGCGAGCAGCTGTTGCTGGTGTACATGTTTGTACCCTTTTTTTTTACCTGAAGTAGTTGCTCAGCATAACAGATGTAATTAACCATCAGGTTTTTTATTGGCAATCTATTTGCCCTAGTACTACGAAACCACAAGGGCATTAGGTTTTTCAGAGATTATGAGTACACATGCACTTGTACGGTTAATACTTTCAAGCAATTAGATTGGATTAAGTGTTTGTGGATGCTTATGCTTGTATGACATCCCTAGAAGAGGGTCGTGTGACCCATGCTACTATTGCTGGCAATGATGGGAGTCAGATGTTATTGTGGGGAATGCTCTCGTCCATATGTATTGCAAGTGTGTGAACCTAAAGGATGCAAGGGCAGTGTTCACAGAGATGTCACAGTGGAATGTGGTCTCCTGGAGTGACATAAGTGCTGGTTGTGCTCAGAATGGGCATGGCAAGGCAGCCCTGCAACTGTTCAGTGGAATGCAGGTGAAAAAAAGTCCCTTGACCTCTTTATTTGTTGATAGTGCACTGTGTGGATGGGACTTCTCTTCATGTTGGTTTTTGATTTCTCCTCATCTCCTCCCAATCTAAGCCGTGATACCTTCATTTTGATTTCAAAGAAAGGTTTTTCCAAATTCCATGCACACATTATTGTACACACATAGTATTGCATGAGGATCCTTCCATTAATTCATAAGCCTTACTTTATGAAGTTGTCATGTCAGGTTCATTCATATCCATAAGCAAGGCCCTCTCTCTCTAGGTGACATCAGTAGATGTCGGCCTCTAACACCCCCTCTCAACTCCTGGATGGAATAGAGATGCTAGCAAGATGAGTGAATGAAAAGCTCACAATATTCATGAAAATTGAAAAAAAGCTCGTCACAAAAAGCTCACAAAAAAATCACACCCATAGTGGGGGAGTAAGACATGAAACAATTGATGAGACAATAATGTCCCCTAGCCTCTCTCCTTATTGCCTTAGTCTTATTAGATCCTAATTTTTTTTTTCCTCCTTATAGGTCGAGGGATTGATTTTCGGTCTCACTCCATTTCAATGTTAGGGTTGTAGCAATTTACAATAGATAGTCTAATTTATTTTGTGACACAATTTGACAAAGACTATCGGCTTTAACCGTTCAATCTTGGTCATACATTTTTTGAGGCTTCTAGTTTTCTATGTGATATTTTGGGTGGGTTGGGAAGAGAGCCTAGTTGAGTTTGATGATTGGCAAAAGTTGGGGGTAATTTGGCACCAGTTTTAGGCTATCCATTGGGGATGGAAAACTCTATTAAATAGAGATTTGACTAGTGTTGATGAAAATAAGGGGTAAGTTAGAACCCTAGAGGTCCAAGCTACGTGAATGGAATACAAGAATTTTCATCCTCCATTGTGTTCTTTTAGCATACCCGCTCTAGTGTTTTAGCTCCTAGGATTCGAAAATGGAGTTGAGAATTTTTGGTGGGATAAAGGAGATAATACTCAAAAGTTTCATGTGATTCCCTGGCATTCTATTATTAGTCCCTTGACTAGGGCTAAAGTCCCTAGCTCTCATTTGCCACTAGTTTCTCATGGTGTTTCCCTTGGAGGAGCTTGATGGGATTGGATCATGTGGTGTTTAAATGAGGCTAAAAGGATCAAGTTAGTAGTTGAAGAGGAGTTAGCTAGAGCTCCTATATTCTTTTTCATTTAAGGTAAAAGGATAGGATCTACCAACTACTTTATTGTATTAGTGGAAGGCCTTCTTTCCCAAATTGGTTTGGAAGGGAGGAGGCTCTTGAGAGGATATGGTAGCCATGAAGACATGATCTAGTGGTGGAAGGAGACCCCTCTAACTTGGGTGGCATAAGGAGGGTAAGAATAATGCATTTTAAAGGGTTGACTTCATGGAAACATTTATGGATCTATTTGAAATCTAGGTGCACCTTATTTCATGACCTTAAGGAGCAGTTCAATCTATGTTGCTTCGACACAACTCTTTTGAATATAGTTTACCAACCAATAGGGTTGGACTAGCCATCTAATATAAGAAGAATCTTGCTAGATGGGAGGGTTCTCTATCTTAGGGGATCTTGAAGTGCATCACCCAAATTTACCAAGTCCTCTATTATTTCAAGCATCTCTCCCCCACTTTTCAAAGGCTTGGCATCATAGTGTTGAAGGATGTTGGGAAGCAAGAGTGGCAAGAATCTAGAGACTGATAGTCCCTTCCAAGCTTTAGTTCTTTCTTTGGAAGGTATTTTTCTAGCATTATTTTGTTTGAGATAGGTTTTCTAGGTTCTTAAGGGTTTTTCCCCACTATATATTTTATAAGGGGTCAATTCACAATCACATGTAGCCAAGCATGAAACTATTTTAGGGGTAGTTCTGTGGTTGTGGCATGATGTGATAGTGCATGAGATTTTGAATTTGGGGCAAACTCACGCACTCGTTAAAATATTTCTTGGCATGCTGCACATGTATAATAATGAGATGCAATTTGTCAAAACTTGCTATTCTAAACACCGCAGAGCTCAGTACACATCACTACATGAGCAATTCTTCCATCCTTCATGTAGTCTCTGTGCTGCATACGTTAGACCATTTACAGGTTGTCATGTCATCTATTGGGGTAGCTCACCACCTGTCATCTACCCATAACTCACCACTTGTCATCTATGTGTAGATTTTTTGCATTGTTCTAGACTCAAAAAATAATGAGCATGCAAAAGTAGACAATCAAAAATCCATGAAAAACTAGATTTGCAACCACCATGCTAGAATAGACTCACGAAAATTCTTGCAGATCTAGATTTGTGACCAGCGTGATACTGACAAGGTGGTGACATTGGCTTGGAGCAACCATTGTGCTAGTTCTTGGAGTTATTTTGGTGGTGTAGTTACTCCTAAACCAAGGAAAATGTATCTCCTTGTGCAACTGCCTAGACCTTAATTGGTTGGGTCACATGAGACCCGTGTTGTAGTCCCACAATGATAGAGTTTTTTTGTTCATATATTTCACATAATTTGCCCTTGATGGGTCCCCTTTCATGTCAAGTGGACCTTAAGGAGTCCCCTTTAGGGGGAAGGGCCATATAGACATGCCACATATGTTGAGTGGCATGTCACTATTGCCCTTGCTCCTAAAGGGGACCCCTCAAGTTCATATTGACAATTACATTTTTGAATAGCTTAATTTATGGTCTTAGCACACCATTAGGAAGGTTTGAAAGCAATGTGGTGGTTGGAATAACAGATTGTCACATAGTGTAATGAGATTGCAATTAATAGTTTAAAACAAGCATTAGGGGAGAATTGGGGTCTCAAAAGGGCATCCAATTAGTGTTTCCTAATTTCAAGGGATTAGAGAGGGATTTGAGGTAGCCAATTAGGGTTCTAGAAGGTCTATAGCAATGGTATGTTGAGGTAGAGGGTGGAGAAGCTAGACAGAGCCCCTATTGGTTGTTCCCCTTACACTAGGGACCCCCCAAACCATCCCCCCCCTTAACCCATGTTTGACCCTCCTCCCATGTGCACCTCCCCCACATGAGTCCAAATCTACTTTGAATGAGCCTATGGGCCCTTTGTGGTGAGTTTTTCTCACCACTCCCCTCTTTCTAGGTCATCTTCCCCCATTGTTCTAGTCCATCTTTCCATTCCCTCCATTTTTTATTTTGACGCTGCCCTCCCTTGCATTTGCCCTGTCCCCCCTCTTTCTTTGCTCCCTCTTGCTCTGGCCTACAACTCCTCTCTCTCTCTCTCTCTCTCTCTCTCTCTTTCATTTTTGCTACTGCTGTGTACTGCCCCCCCACCCCCCCTCTCTGTCTCTGTCTCTATCTCTGTCTATTTGTTTGTCTGTCTGTCTGTCTGTCTCTGTCTCTCCTGTTCCTCTATTGGTGCTACTTTTTCCCTCTCCCTCTCCCTCTTTTGTGCCTATATTGGAGATGCATTGCCTAATGTAGGAGTCCCATTCTTGCTATTGCAACCTCTATAATCGTGGTGAGGAGCAAGGCTATAAGACCATGCAATGCTATGACCTCTTGTGCCTTCCACAACACTAGAAATGCATTGGATGAGTGGATCCCTTGCATCTATAGCTTGAGTGACTAGATAGTGATGAAAGGATCAGCCAAAGGCCCACATAAGCTTCTCAAGAGCAAGAGAGGTGGTATCTTACATGAGTGGAAGGGCCGCATCCTAAAGTTTAAGTTTTGGAAGAATAGATGGCTTGTAAAAGTGCAACATGTCTACATGGGAAACTATATGTCTGCATGTCTACATGGGAAAATATATGTGGCTGCCTCATCATTCAATCAATCTAGGATACCATCACATTGTGAGCCTTTCTATCTATGTACCTTTTTCACCTGTAAGTGTAATGAGTCCATTTGAAAATTTTGTGTTTGGTTTCTAAGAGCTCTTATTCATGATGGCAAATGTTTTCCCTTTAGACTTTGAGGAGTAGGAACCACTTGTGTCATTCATAGGAAGCTCTATGGGGGTTAAAGGTCACTATGCCTTTACCCCAGTTATGTACAATACTCAAACACATATATAAATAAATGAAAAAGAAGATTAGGGTGGTTCTACACCCACCAAAACTTGTGTGTCTCTCTATTTCTCTCTCTCCCTCTTCCGTTCTTGCTTCCGTTGAGAGCACTCTCAACTGGTATCAGAGCACAGGTGATCTAGCTGAGCGTGCGTGAATGCTTAGAAGCTCAACAGCTCTGTGGGAGGAAGGAGAAGCTCTATGGGAAGCTTTGTGGGTGACTTTACTTGTATCTGAGTTTGTAGAGATCTTGGAGGAATCTTTGGAAAAGTCACTTTGGCTTTGCAAAATGGTTTTGAGAGCCTGTTAAGTGTTTTCAAAGAAAAAGTCGTTTTTTGAGATTTTCCCTATTTTGTTCGATGATAGAGACACCGTATTGACTTGTAGAGGCAACTATTGCTTGCTTTTGGTGTCCACTTCACTTAAGGAGCTTGGAAACACCTTCGTTCTTGAATTTGGGATCATTTCATTGGATTTCTGACTCACTGCGTCAGTTCCTACGTTTTTCTGCCTAGGTGTTGGAACTCAAGTTTGGACCAACCATTTGCAGATCTGTCAGTTCCGACGGACTCAGGAGGTCCTAAAACCTCTATGTTGCTCATCATTCGTACTCCAGTGGAGTTTACAAACAGCTCTGTTTCCAAAAACGTTTTTCAGTCCGTGTGTTAGACCCAGTGATTGAGACCACGGTTTCCAAAACCATCTATCCCATTGCGTTTCGGACACCCAAACACCCCTACCTATCAATTCTTGTGCGATTCCGTGGAGTATTTTCATAGTTATAGATCTCTGTGTATTCGATTTCGTCTCTTTGTTATGCATTTTTCATTCTAAGGTTTTAAAACCTTAGATTTATGCTACATGGCAGTGGATAAGTGTTGACTCCCATTTCTCACTCATCGGTTGGGATTTTGAAGTTTCAAAAGAAGAGAGATATTTGCAGATTTTCTTACTGAGTTTGATTATGCAATGGTGCCCATGTTTTGAGGCATCTCAGAATCTATTTTTAGTAGCGGTCTTTTTCGTCGGACCATGATTTCTTGAGCATACCTTATGCAGATCACTCTGGTTGTAGTTTGAGCAGTGTGCGCTCATTTGTGGTGTGCATTGGGTTGCAATGGATGATTTATAGGCCATTTGGATACATTGCGGTCCTTATTGGATGCATTGATAGGCCCAAATTGCCTTGTGGGATGCTATTTTTATGGATGCTTTGCACATGGATGCTATTTTATGTTGAGGGACAGCTTTGACACATTGCAGATGATGCACTGATAGTGCTATGCTCTGTTGGATGAGATATTATTGATGCATATGCCAGTGGACAGTGTTTATGCTTGAGTCATTTGGCACCTATTGGCATTTTGGATTGCCATTGCAATTGGCATTTTCTTTTAGGCCAGATTTTCTCATATGGATGCATAGTACATGCACATGAGTCAGCTGCATCTTTTGATGCTTTGAGCTTTGAGTTTTGGTGATATTTTAGTCTATTGTGGCACACACATTTAGGTGCACCTGGTATTTGGTGTGATTCTCTCTTATAGGCACTAGCATTTGGGATTTTGCTTTATTTGCATCATGGCATCCTCTTCCATGTCTGAAAAGGAGTTTTTCAACATTAAAAAGTTTGATGGACAAAATTTTCTTTGTGGAAAGAATAGATAAGGGATGTGCTTATTCAAAAGAAGCATATTAAACCCTTGGCAGGTATTGAAGCTAAGCCTATGGATATGTTTGAGGATGATTGGAATGAGTTGGATGCATTAGCAAAGTCTACTATTAGACTTCATCTTGCAGAGTCAGTTTATTTCATAGTAGTAAATAAGCAGACTACGAAAGATTTGTGGAAGAAACTGTGTGCCACTTATGAGAAGGAAACTCCCTCTAATAAAGTTTACCTCATGAAGAGGTTGTTTGAGCTGTAGATGAAGGAAGGGGTCTCCATTGCTTCTCACTTGAATGAATTCAATATTATTTTCAGCCAGCTTCAGGATCAAAAGATGAATTTTGATGCCGAGACTAAGGCAATATTTCTCTTATGTTCATTGCCATCCTCATGGGATACCTTCCGTATAGCTGTCAGTAACTCTGCACCTGGTGGAGTACTGAAATTTGATGATGTTGTGGCTCGTATATTGGCCAAGGAGATTAGAAGGAAGTCTATGGATGGCAACAAGTAGGATGCAACCTTAAATGTGCAAAGGGGTAGACCACAGTTCAGAGGGAAGTCCCAAGAAAGAGGGAAGTCTCGTAGCAAATCCAAGGCATGGAACATTGAGTGTTACCACTATGGCAAGAAAGGCCATATGAAAAAGGATTGCTACAAGCTGAAAAGAGAGCAAAAGGATAAGAAAAAGAATGCAAATTGGGGTGCAAATAAGAAGGAAGAGAGTCCAAGGGAGGACAAAGGAAAAGTGAAGATCGAGGAGATCAATGCAGTCACACATGATAGTGACAATGATGTTCTCTTCATGTCTACTTTATCTGCAGAGTTGATTACCACTTCAGATGATGCATATTCCTAGGATTGAATTTTGGATTCTGGTGCTTCATTCCATGTTACTCCCCTTAGGGAATGGTTCTCCACTTATGACAGTGGAAAGATAGGTTGTGTGCATCTTGGAAATGAGTGGGAGTAGGTGACAAAGTTTTCTTTTGCAAATGGGTCTGCATTTATTTTGAAACATGTGAGACATGTGCCTAAGTTGACCAAGAGTCTTATTTCAGTGGGTCAGCTAGATGATGCTAGTTTTCACACCACTTTTGGCTTTCAAAGTTGGAAAATTCAGAAGGGCTCTATGCTTTTGGCTAGGGGTGCCAAGTGTGGGACTTTGTATCCCTTACATGTATTAGGGGTATTTAATCATGTTGTTGCAATAACCGAGCAGCCAAGCACTTCTTTGTGGCATTGCAGGTTGGGGCACATGAGCCTGAATGGAATGAAACTCTTATGCTGTTTGGGTTATGTACCACATTTGAGTTTCTATGATTTTGAATTTTGTGAGCACTATCTCTATGGGAAGTAGACTAAATCAGCCCATAAAATAAGGGGAAAGAAAGAGTTTGAAAAGCTTGATTTGGTGCAATCAGATGTATGTGGTCCCATGCCTACACGGTCGTTAGGCGGGGCTGAATACTATGTGGCATTCATTGATGATGCAACTAGGAAAGTGTGGGCTTATGCTATAGCCCAGAAGAGTGATGTGTTCCAGGTATTTCAAAAATGGCTGGCCTTGGTTGAGAATCAGTCAGGTAGAACGCTTAAATGCCTACGGACTGACAATGGTGGAGAGTATCTCTCTCATGACTTCCAGCATTTCTGTGATACACGTGGGATTAAGAGGGATCTCACATCCCCTCATACTCCAGAGAAAAATCTAGTTGCAGAAAAGATGAATCGTACCATTCAAGAAAGGTTGCAATGCATGCTTTCCAATGCAATTCTTTCTGGTGGTTTTTGGGCTGAGGCAATGAAGACTGCAGTGCATGTGATCAATAGATCACCTAGTAAGAGTTTGGATGGTGGTATTCCTGAAGAGGCATGGAGTGGCAAGAATCCCTCTTACTCTCATTTGCATATATTTGGGTGTGAGGCATATGCACATGTGCCGAAAGATCTTTGAAAGAAGCTAGATCCTAAGTCTAGGAAATGCATCTTTCTGGGTTATGGTGAAAGTGGAGAGATGGGCTATTGTCTCTGGGATCCAGAAGCAAAGAAGATCATACGCAGCCATGACGTAGTCTTCAATGAGAAGAAGATGCATAAGGCACCCATGAGGGATGTGGAAATGAGGAGAATCACTTTCCAGGATGTGAATCCACCTGCATATGTTGATAGACAGCAAGCTGTCCATGCACCAAATGTGCAAGAAACGGTACCACCAAGTACTCCCATAGGTATACAATCAAGGGTAGATGATGGATTATCTATTGGTGGAAATGATGAGCCAAATGTGCTTGATATGCAGGTGGGACAGCAAGCTGAAATGCCCTTGAGAAGATCATCTAGAGTGTCTAGACCACCTGATAAGTTTGTTCCAGGGGTAGACTATGTGATGCTTACTAATTACGAGGAGCCTTCTTGCTACAGAGAGGCTGTGATGCATGAGGATCAATGCAAGTGGGAGTATGCTATGCAATCAGAGATGAGTTCACTTATGAAGAATAAGACTTGGGACTTGGTTTCTTCGCCACATGGAAAGAAAGCATTGCCATGTAAATGGGTCTACAAGATGGTCACAGGTGATGATGTGCCTAGGTACAAGGCCCGTTTGGTTGCTAAAGGGTTCAAGCAAGAGAAGGGTGTGGACTGTGGGGGTTAAAGGTCACTGTGCCTTTACCCCAGCTATGTACAATACTCAAACACATATATAAATGAATGAAAAAGAAGATTAGGGTGGTTCTGCACCCACCAAAACTTGTGTGGCTCTCTGTTTCTCTCTCTCCCTCTTCCGTTCTTGCTTGCGTTGAGAGCACTCTCAAGCTCACTATGATTCATGAGGATTTAGGTAAGCAAATGCATGCAAGAGAGAAGTTGGCCTCCTTACAAAATAAGAATGTGTATTGGTATAATGCAACATACATCACTCCAAGGACATCATCAAGCTATTGCCGTCTACAAAGCATTACACCACCACAACTATACAAGGACAATGCAATTGTATAAGGACAAGACTGGAAAGGATGTGGGCATGGCCATGAAGTTCACATTTGGATCCAAATTGGCAAGGTTACCTTGGTTTATGCCTTTGCACATTTTTGCTTCTTGTTTTCAAAATATACAACATATATCATGCCAAATGTTGTATTTAGCATTTTAGTACAAGCGCTGGAAGAAAACAAATGGCCAATGGCTTCCCCTTGACTCTAACAATGAAGACAATACAGGAGTAAATTTATCTACTGATGTTGATGAGGGAGATGTCAAGAATGTGAATGTCGCATCGCAATGGACTCTAAGGGATGTGCCAGAACAGCTATTAGTCATGGAGGATGGCATGTCAGAGTCCTTCAAATTCACCTTAAATGGTGGAAAGATTAGGCGATGAGTGGAAAAGTGCATGCATAGTGCCAATTTCATTCCTCATGCAACTTTGAAGACTGTAACAATGTGTTTGGCTACATTAATTTTTTTGCCAAACCCTAGCTTTTGTTTCAAAAAATGATGGACATTCAAATTGAGGCATTATCTCTTTTGATGTTTTTTTCCTTTGAGTTCATGGTAAATGTTTTCCAAAAAATTTGGGCATTTTATGACTTGTTTTCATTTTTAGGGTTTTGATATATATAAATGTGTAAGAGCCATTTTTACATTACATTATCACTTTCACTTTTAGAGAGCCATAGAAACTCCCATCCTCAAAACTAACTCACTCCATTAGTTTCTATTTGCCAAGGATTAAAAAAGAGCTATGTTCCATGATTTCATCTTGTAAATTGCATTTGCAAGTCATGAGGAAGATTGTGTTTGATATGAATTTTTATGTCCTAGGCACATATATCCGAGCCAAGGATGACTTCATAGATCTCATCAACTACATGCAAGAGAATTTCATTGATTTTGCTATACACTTGACAACCCTTCAAAGAGATGGGTTCTGATAGATTACATCAAGTATCTATTGCTAGACAAACCCAAGTTTGTGAAGCGCTTGGCCTGCTTTTGTGATAATCTTACAAAGCAAGGGTTTAGGATAGTAGAAGTGAATGACCTCCTAGAACTGGGGATCATGGGAAATATAGGCACTAAATTCCTTTCATGGGAGACGACATTCATCTTTCTTCTCCAAGAAGGAAATTTAGAAGAAGATGCCTCTGTCCAACACCCCCTCTAGTAGAATTGCTGATATCCTTGTCCCTAGACTAGACCCTGACGTGTACACAAAAGAGAGTCTTAACCATGCAAGGGGCTATATGGAAGCAGTTGAAGCATTGGGTCTACTGCAAGAGCCCCAGCAAGAGTAGAGTGAGAATCTTCATCGAAGACCGATGACCCAAAATTAGACTTATGGTCCTTGTTCCCCTCATCATTGATGGAGAAGAGTATGTATCCCTCCTTGACATAGAGGTTCTTTTGCACTATGAGAGGACTAGGCACCCAGAGTCCTATTTGGGATCGATGTTGATGCAAGTGTCAAAGATCCCAAGCTTTTAGGTTCCAAATACTAGAGAATGGAAGACTTTCTCTTGATGACCCTTGTTTCATTAAGGGATGCAAACATGTCCAGCTCTAAGACAGAACATGAGAAAGCTTCCACCTCTCATATGAAACATCACACAATACCTCGATCCATCAACATTGCAAATGAGAAAGGGATAGAAGCTGATGACACTGTAATGGTAATTCATAAAAATGTTTTGCATTTTGATGGTCTTCTAGTATAATTTGTTTTGTTGGTCTTCTCATGTTTGTTGAACTGTTGTAGGAGACATTTGAGGTCGATGAATTCTCATCTCAATGGGGTAATGTTCGCAATGCATTTCTTCTTTCTTTCACCAAATCTCATTTTTTGTCCTTAACCTCTAAAAATCAAGCATGAAAATTAGCACATAGCCTTAGCAATACAAGGAGCAATATGCTTCAACACTCACAAAACAAAATCTCACAAAAAATGAACCTACATTGCTTAAAGAGACACACCTTCTTGAAAAACTTCCTTTCACACAAGCAAAAAGGGAGAAGGGTGGATCTTAGTGCTATTGCAACTAGGTTTATAATCTAGGAGTCCACTAGGGGATTCAAAGACCCCTATTGTTGATGTAATAGAACTAGCTAAGAAGAAAGATAGCCTATGAGGCCTCTTGTAATACATTCTAAAATATAAACACATATGTCAATAGATACATGACTTTTGGGTACATGTTTTTCTTATTTGTTTTAAGTCATCATTGGTCTTGATGAATTTATAATTTTTATTCCATTGTATGCTTTTTAAGTCATTGATGTTATGGTTTAACATATTTGTTCCATCCTTTTAATTGTGTTGATTTAATGCATTTCTAGCCAATTTAGTATGATTTTCACCGATTATGGGTGTTCTGATGATGATTTCTATCAAATCCTAAAGGAATTTCACCATGGCATAGAAGGCAAGGCCAAAATGCCAAAGTTCACACGGTGGCAAGTTTTGGTCATTCTAGGCTCCTCACGACATCCCAGACACTTTTGCCATGGTGAAATGCCTGCAAAATTTGACAAATTTCAAAATAAACATTGAAATGAATAGTAAATTCAGCCATAAACAAGGAGAATTTACTCAATAATGTACAAAATATAGATATAATTTATTAAAAAATATCGCCCTCTAGGCCTCACATACAACAATGTGCCTTTAAGGGTAGGAGGTAGTCTAAGTCACATGGGTGGGCTCTAGGATATTATAAAGTTTCAAGCTTGGGTCCAAGCTTGGGTCCATCCAATAGCCGATTCTCTAGAGCCATGTCCTTGTCCATGACCCTGACATGCTTTGTGCATGGATGGCACACAAGTTGGCTTCCTCAAACGAAGAGGTGGTGACTTGTTGCTCTGTAGCCTCTTGGAGCATGCCCATAGCTCCTGTGCTAAGTGTATGATGTCCTTGTACCCCTATGCTATCTCTCGTACCACATGTTGGAAGGGAGCATGTGGGATCAGATTGTCGGTGCTCTTCTGTAGCTTTTTGTTCTCCCTTAGGGCCCTCGCTCCTGGCATTGCTCTATATGGCTTCTTGACTCTTGGTGGAGGTTGTCCTATAGGTACCTGAACATGGCTCCATGGCCTCTTGTCTGCTTTGAACTTCTTGCGCTACTCTTCTGTATGTTGATCCTCCTCTAAGTCCTCCTCTCGTTGTTGACTTGAGCTTGCACCTTTTCTAAGGTCCTTGTGATGGGGCTTCCTTGGCATCTGCTTTGTTCTGACCCTAAACTTCTCAGGTGGTTGCATGGGCATTGGAACTATGTCCATGATGGGATGTATAACCAAGAGAGGGATAATGGTACTCTTTCTTGCAGTTTGCTTTTTGGGAATCCTCTAAAACCTTCTCTCTTTCTTGCAGTTTGCTTTATGGGAATACTCTCTAAAAGCTTCTCAATATGGGGAGGTTCTCGAAACATTCTGCTCATTTGGGGGAGTCTTCTCACAAGGAGGGGCGGTTTGTCTCTCATGGGGAGGAGATCTCACAGTATTTCTTTCACGATTATCAGGGGAGGGCATCCCACGGTACTCATCGAGAAATGAATCTCTAGAGACCTATTGGTAGTTGGGGGTTGGCTCATAGGATTTGGGGTAGGGCTCACAGGAGTTGTTGGAGGGCTCAGGCTCTTGGGGCAGGCTCAAAGGGAGGGGCTCACATGGAGGAGAAGGATCACAAGGATCATGAGACTTAGGTGAGGGGTCATGGGACTAGGGGGGAGGGCTTATGGGACTTGGGGGAGGGCTCATGGGAGTCAGGGGAGGGCTAATGGGACCTAGGGAAGGGATCATGCTCTTGGGAGTTGGGGGAGGGCTCATAAGAGGTTGGGGGAGGACTGATGGGATGTCGGGGTGGCCTCATGGGAGCGCTAATGGGAGGTGCCCCTGGACCCAGAGAGGTTCATGTTTGCAGATGCCATTGAGGTTGTGGAGCTAGAGGAAGAAGGATGGAGGTGGCGTCTTGTGGGTCTGGCAGTGTTCTTGACTCATGCGATCAAATAATGAGAGATAGGGTTTTTAAAAACATTTTATATAGGCCCATCATCTTTTTAGACCCCCTTTAATTATGTTTGTCCCCCCTCTCTCCCGCCACCCATCCCACCCCTTGCCCCCGCCCCTTCCTTCTCTTCCCCCTCCCTCACCCTACCCACCTTTCCCAACATCCTTACCTCACATAAACTCTAGACCCACATCTAGTTAACGGGTAAATCAGCTTCGTCCATACCATCATGACAGCAGTCTTCAATGCCCATTCCCCATCTCTAAAGAGGTGCAAATTTCCTAGGTTGAGGTGGAGGTGACCAAGCCATCACATGAGGACACGTGGCAGAAGGGTTCGCGACATGATGATAGCATCCTTCTGTATGGTCCTAACCTAGCCGCCATGCAACTCACTGTCATCAGGGTGGGATATTAGCAATTCGAATTACAACTCTTGAGCCATTGTTTGCACAGTTGATTGCTACTTGCTCTTCATCGCACTTGTAGTCCTCTTGAGTGCATCCACCTTCCAGCTCTCATTAGCATTCCTTGTTATCTCATTTTTTCTCCTTTGCCTTGCCATGGGGATGGCTCATGCTCAATTTCTTCCTCTTCTTCGATTGGTGTATATAGATTCCTAGTCGATTGATGCATGTCTCCAGTGGCTACGGATTCGTAGTTTTAGTAGTATTGATTGGCAGAGGGTGGCGGTCCACCATCCATCAGCATCGATGCTTTGCTAGCAGTTGGAAGTAGGATTTGTTGTGGAGTTTTTGGATGAGCATTGGGAGTTAACAGTGCAACTGATTCATCAATGCCTATTTTTGCCTATGGATGGAGGGATGATCGTGCAACCAACATGTATAGTGGCAGTGATGGAGGAAGAATTTGGAGCTCCTACCAAGGGCGAATACAAGCTAAGTGGGTGTTCGAATGCTCAGATGAGGGACCTATATCGCTGGGTTCTTGAGTCGCTATTCTTGCAAGCCGAAATGTATACCATCACTCCTCGGACTCAAGGGATGATAGATGTTGTTGAAGAGAGGGCAGTGCCATGGTCTCGAATCCTAAAGAAGTGGATTCATGCAGAGGCTTTATAGGTGGCAACTCATGTGGATAAGAAGCAGGCAGTCAATTGGGTAGAATCTAGAGGTTTTGTTTCCCATTCATTTGGAGTCTATAGCGCCTCGATGGTCGACTGCCTTGGTGCTCACTCTCACACTTGAGGGGCCTGCACAGGATGAAGTTGTGGGATCTTCTAGTGGAGTGCCTATGAAACAATGACGGAAGAAGCCTCGCCTTAGCCAGGGAGTGGTATCTCCCCTTGCACCTTCAACTCCGGTATACTGTGGGAGGTGTTTCCACTAGTGGGGTGGCAACAACACAGATTGATGTGTCTACATCGATGGTGTTACTAGACATGGCAGAGCGGGTGACGGTGACTCCAGTGTCTACTACAACAGTGATCCCAGGCGGTGGTACTCCAGTGGTGGGAGGGTCCCTTATGCAGTGGTGGATGGAGCAGCTTCAGTAGAGTACAACAACAATGACTACAATGACTACTACAACATCGGTGGCAATCTCTAATGTGTAGAGGGTGCCGATGGCATAAAGTGTGAATGGCAATCTCGCAACAGTTAGAGATGATTGCGGATGTTGGTTCGAGTGGAGCGATGATGCAGTTGTCGATAGAGTTGCCTGAGAGTAGTGATGCGGGACTGGGCAAGAGGGGTGGCATTGTTACACCTATTCAGTACATTTCTAGTTCGGATGAAGAGTAAAACTATGGTGATGGCTGTGAAAGGGCCTCGCATAATAAAGTGTCGTTGTGCAGCAAAGCGCATACGTCACTATAGTGATTGCTTTTGGACAAGCAACATCAAAGATGTCCAAAATGCGGGGATGCTTTTAGATAGGAAGGAGAAATTAAAAAAGGACATTCATATAAGCATTGCAACTACAGAGAGTGGATGTTTTTCTGATTGTTTTTTGGAATGAGATGCTTGGTAGTTCTTGTGTACTGAGTGATGAGAGAGATTTAACTTACCGCACCTGGTTCTCTGTCGAGGCTATGCCTAAAATGATTGTTACACATACACTTTGCACTGTGTAAGGAATTTGACTTCAGTCTAAGGATGTGCATGTGTGGTTCGCACAGTCCACCATGAGTGCCATGTGTTATTGCATAACCATGCGGGTTAGTAGCAGTGACCTAGAGGGGTGTGTGAGGGTAGGTTAGCTGCAAGGGTTGATGGTTCAGATCTCCAAGCGGTTGTAGTCTTCAACAACAGCTTCTCTAAACATCAGATGGCTTTGTACGCATGCTATTACTAACATTCCAAGATCATTGTGTACACAGATGTTGTGCAAGCCATTGCTCTGGAATATAGTGTTCTTCAGTGTTCGATCTCTTCATGGACGTTATGCATATCGTTTGTCTATTTCTTTCTGTAGCATCTGCGTGATTTATGATGCTACAGATGCCATCAGAGTCTCCAATTTTGAGGTACTCCTTGTGGGAGCCTTTGAGATGCAAAAGCCTATTGTGTCAAGAAAGTGCCTATGAAAGTGTGTACAAGTGATTCCATGAGAAGAGGGGGGAGGGAGAGCAAAGGGGATGAGAGGAGAGGGGGTGGGAGAGAAGGGGAGATGTGTAAGGGGATGAGTGGCAATCACAAGGCAACACACCAAGAAAGCAACCATACTCATGAACAAGAGTTGAGAGACTGAGAGCTGGTATTCCAATTGTTGCAACTAGACAGTGGAGACCAAAGTCAACCATTTGGCCTTTTATACATGTCAATTTGAAGGGAGGGCCAACCCTATTCCTTATACCACTCTCTCTCTCTCTCTCTCTCTCTCTCTCTCTCTCTCTCTTCTGTTACAACCACTTGGGCGCATAAGGTGATTCTCTTAACCTTCCCTTTGTCTCCAAATGGTTCTTGTGTTATCCATATATAGGATCCAATATCCATGCCAATTTGGGAGATCTCGGTGATTACTTTGAAATTGAGCCATTTGTGGCTCAAAACCCATAGGGTTTGGATGGGCCAGATCCGTTAACATGCTCAATGGCTGTTAACATGCTCCCCTTCCTATTGTTAAATAGGCCTCGGATCAGCTGCACTGTAGTAAGTGAGTGGAGAGAACCATCTAGAGCATGGCATAGTGGTCCAGTTGCCATGGGGTGATCCTTGTGAAATAATACTAGTACTTCCAGAAGTGGGTGGCATGCATGTCCTCGAATGTTCTATAGATTTCGGATCCGAAGGGACAGGCATAGATCTTGGAATTGGGAGTGGCCAATGTCGGGATCGAAGACAATCTGGTTGTTGAGATTGTGAAGTTTATCATTGATTGGACAATTGTGGGTGGGGAGATCTCAAAGTAGCAAGAGGGTAGGGCAGTTGAAGTGCATTGTAGCTACCACCATGGGGTCAGGGACCGTCGAGCTATAGGTATCATTGAATGACTGAAGGTGAAAGAAAAATCGTTCTTGAGTCATCTCCTTGGGGAAGTTGTACTTAGGGAAGTTGTATACAATATTTTGATCCTTCTTTTTCAACTCCCTCAATTGGGCCCATGTCCATTGTCATTCCATGGGCATATAGAGGGGACAGATTCACTACCCAAGGGGTGCATTATGATAATATCACCAAAATTGCTCCTTCTTCAAAATGGGATGCACCGATGGGGTTGGAGACCCACGTCCACATTGGTGAGGGGGACTGGTGCATCTGGGTCTAAGTTATGGCCACCACGTGTGTGCTTTGAGTTGGCCCACCTCCAATCATTGAAGGATTGAGTGATGAAAGTGGTGAGGGTGTGAACTTCCATTATCTCATATAAATGAAGGCAGGAGCCTTCAAGCTGGGCCTTCCAACGATGAATGAGAGAGATGTCTGATAAGTCTTGGAAGGATTAGAGGTCGGGCCACTAGTGTACATCTTCTATAGGTCTCATGCTATGCGGTGCTAGTATTGGAGGCATGGGAGGAGTACTCAGGTTGGTTTGTGCAAGGAAGGGGAGATGGGATGGGATTGGCAGGTGGCTAAGGAGGGTGTGCGGGATTTGTGGGGTTTGTCGGATCAAGATTAGGAATATCCATGGGTGAGCACACCACAATCAGGATTAGGAATATCCATGGGTGGGTGGTGACACTGCAGACTGAGATGGCTTGTTGAACATCCTCCTCTCAGTGACAATTTTGGGATATGCTACATGAATTATTTCAAGATTGCTATCTAGGGACTCTTGTGAGTCCTGGAGAGCTTGTAGCATGGGAAGAAGAGTTGCAGATTTTTGTGTGGATGCACCCTTTGTGGAGGCAGGTTCTTGTTGTACTATAGCTTTCAACTTGGTAGCAGAAGTAGGTCCATGCGACATTGTAGGTGTGTCCCTTGGGATGGCAACTTTCGATGATTGTCACATGGGCTTCGAGAGAGGTTCTTGTGTCACTTCCCCACTTTTAAGGGCCGGTTCTTGTGTTGCTCCCTACAGCTTTACTAACTTCCTCCTTGTACAGTACTACATGTGGTATCACTGTACATGTTGGGTTCTGAGCAGCTTTCTTTATGCCAGAATCCAGGGTAGGTTCTTGTGGTATTGCATTAGGAGTTGACGCAGGTTCTTGTGTTACTACCTCATGAGTCCAAGCATCGTGAGATTGTGAATTCTATTTGTCTGGAAGTTTTGGAGGCCAAATATAATGTTATCATGGCAGTAGCCTTGGGTTTCCAAGATCGCCTTTGCAATCCAACATGCATGAGACACTGGAAGCAATGTCAATTGTCACTGCTCGCATGGCAATTGATGTCATCGGGCTTTGCCCTTTGAGGGAGTTGTATGTTTGGGAATGGGATGAGGAGGGGTTGGAAACCTTCCCATGGATTTGGGATTCCAAAAATGTTGGCCTCCTTTGTAGTAGCATTGTGCATGGACATCCTTATGCACCCATTGTTCTCAAGACATCCAAGTTCTTCCCATGGGCATGGGCTGGGGAAGAGGAGGCAGAAGGGTAGTTGGTGTCGAAGGTTCGCCCCCATTGTGGATAGGGTAATGGCCTTGCATGGAGTGGGGGTACGAGTCTTTTTCCATAGCTTTGGGATCACCCTTTCACAACTTTCGTACCCTTTAAAGGTGGTTGCATTGTAGGGGGAGCAGTGTCCTCTTTACAGAGTAGAATCACTACGGTTCTATCATCATAGGTGAGAATGGTGGTGTGTGCCCTTCAATCGATTTGGCAATTGATGACATAGCACCATGTTCTCCCAAGTATCACCTATTCATCCTAATGCTTCTATTAGAAGACCATAAAATTCAGTATCTGCCACATGGTGGGAAACAGTTAGTTTCAAATCCACATAACCCAATGTATTGAAAATTTGGCCATTAACAACCCAAACTAAAGCAAGATTAAGGTTTAGTGGTACCTTCAGCACTTCCCATACTTCTCGAGAGATGAAATTATGGCTCACTCCTGCATCCACAAGTGCGTTCACCCTTGTACTGGGGCCCTGCAAATAAATACTCAACCTAGCCGGATCTATTGTTAATTCATCAGTCGGGCCCAGGTGTTCTATGGTAGCCTTCAATAAAGTCATCTATTTCCTTTTCATGATTTTATCATTATGTATCCTAGCCTCTTCCACGGCCTGTCATTTCATCCTTGCTACCTTGGCCTTAAGTTCTTTCTTTGGGTGTATGGTCTGTACAGTATGTAGAGTTAGGGGGCCATAATATCACTTCAGCTTGCTACCATTGAGGTAGCCATGCATCTCGACTCCATCTAGGGTGGCTATTCAACATGCACCTTGTGGGGTGGTCTCCACTATGTGGCAGGGACCTATGCACCTATATTTAAGTTTGTGCTTGGTGTTGTGGATGCTATAGAGGAGTTCCAAGTCCCCCTTTTTGAGGTCCTTGTTCTTGAGATTGTAGTCAAACCATTTTTTGTTCCTTGCCTTCTCCATGCAAAGGCGATATGCTACATGCAATCTTGTCTCATCTAGCCATTCAAGATTGGTTAGATGCTCAGCTAAAGCATTTTTTGTGAGAATTTTCTTGACTGTGATGAAAAGGTTGGGCACTACATACTCCATCATCATAACTACCTCTACCTCAAAGGCTAAGCTAAAGGGAGTGCAGCTGGTTGCCACTTTCCATGACGTTCAATAGGCCCACAATGTTGCAATGAGTTGGTGCTCCCAATTGATACAATTGGCTTCAACTATACAATATGATCATGCAATACGTTTTGTTTGGGCTTTCAGCTAGGCATTTGCTCTAGGATAATACAGCGTGGATTTTCTATGTGTGATCAAGAATTCACTAGTCTGGATCGCTAATGTTTCATTGAGTAAATGCGTTCCTCGATTGCTGACTAGTTTGAAGGGGCATCCGAACCGTGTGATTACTTGTTCATATACAAATTTAGTTGTAGCTCTCACATCAGCTTTCCTTGTGTCCCAACCCTCCACCCAGGTGACATAATCGGTGGCTAGGATGACATATCTAGTTTATAGGACCAAAGTAATCTATGCCCATTCTCAAAAGGTTGATGTATTAATATTCCCGTTAGGGGCATCATATTCATCTTATGGGGAATTTTTACTCATTGGCAGGGATCGCATCATTTGACAAACTCAGCTGCGTCCCCAAAGAGGGTTGGTCACCAAAGGCCTTTCTGTAGCACCTTACGTGTTGTAATGTCAGTGGCTACAAAGTGGCCGCTTGCTATTCCCAAATGTGCTTCCTTGAGCATGCCCACATACTCATGTTCGCACATGAATTTGTGCATAATGCCATATTTTCCCATGCGGTAGAGTTGGCCTACGATTAGTTGGTATGGCACTATACATATTTCATGAGTTTGTGAATCCTATAAATATTTAGGACTTTATCGATGAGACATGTATCCTATTTGGCAAGTAATAGCCTATTTCAACTGCTCAATGAGAAATAAGGGGCATCTGGAAGGTCATCCTCGACTCCTATTGGAGGTTCTCCATTGGGGATCCTTGAGATGTGGTCCGCTATGGCATGGGTCTTTCCTTTATGCACTGCGACTATGAAGTCAAACTCCAAGAGGATTAACATCCACCTTCTTATGTGTTCTATCATGCAAGGCGTATTGATCAGGTGTAGTAGTGCCTGATTATCAATAAAAAAGATGAACTTGTTGGCTAACAAGTAATGACTAAACTTCTTAACTACATAAACCATGGCTAGACCTTCCCTCTATGTTGTAGTGTAATTAACCTCAGCATCATTTAATTGCCACCTAGCAAAGTACACAGGGAGTCCAAGTTGTACTCTGCTGGTTGAGCTAACATGCACCCTATGGCAAAGTCTGAGGCATCTATGTGGACGTGGAACATTATATTTTAGTCTAGATCCAATAATATCGGTGCTGTAGTTGGAGCTAGCTTGAGAGCTTCAAAGGATTTCTGACACTCCTCGATCCACTTTAAGACTATCAACATCTTATACAATGGCCAAGCTATGTCCGCATAGAACAAGATGAATCTTCGATAGTAACTCATATGGCTTGTAAACCATTGCACCCCTTTGGTGTTTGTGGGTGGGGATAGCTCTAGAATGAGGTTGATCTTATTGTAATCTATGGACATCCTATTCTTGGACTCTATCTAACCAAGAATCACTCAGTGTGTGACCCAAAATTGACACTTGAGAGGATTTAGGGATATCTGTCTACACTTCTCAAGGACTAACTTTAGGTATTTCAGATGATCATCCAATTTGGAATTTATGCACAAGTCATTTAAGAAGACTTCCATGAAGTCTCTTAAGTATTCCTTGAAAGTAGTGATCATCAACCGCTGCTAAAATGTGGCAGGTGCATTGTGAGCCCAAACATCATCACCTTGGATGCAAACACACCTCATTTGGTTGCAAATGTGGTTTTTTGATGATCTCTCAAGGTGATGGATACTTGGTTGTACCCTGAGAAACCACCTAAGAAGCTATAGGCTTCCTTCCCATAGCCACCCTTTCTAGAACATGTTTTGTGAATGGCAATGGGTAGTGATCACACCTGGTGGTGGCAGGAACCTTTTTCAAGTCTATGCATACTTGGATTTTTCGATTCTTTTTTAGGACTATTACAATTGCTGACACCCAATTTGTATGCTCTATCTCATAGATGAATCCCCCATCTATGAGTTTTTGTATCTCCTCCCTCACTATGAGCATGTATTTGGGATTCATAGGATAGGGACGTTGGCGCACTTGCCTAATATCATCTATCATGGGTAAAGTATGTTGTATGACTTCAGTGTGCACACCCTTCATGTCTGTATATTTCGAGGCCATGCATTCCTTATACTCTTGAAGGAGAGAAATCCATACTTGCTCCTCATTGGGGGTGAGGTAATTTGCTACATATATTGGTTGTGGCTTAGCCCCTTCTAGAGCCAAGTTCACTTTCTTAACTTTGGCCATGCCATTGTATCCTTAGAAGCAACCTTCTTCCTGGGTTCTCTTGGCCTACTAACAGGATCGCCAAATGTTGACACTCTAGTTTTCTCACTCTCGACATGCTAACTTTAATCCTTTAAGTGTAGAGTGTGCTCAAGGTGATAAAACAGTGGCCAATGAGACATAGTGTAATCCAATACAATACAATAGGCATATAGAACATCAAGATACACCCGATGGTGGACTAAGTGGAGCAAGCAAGAAACTAGTAATGGATCATTGTCTATTATCTGGATGAGTAACCTGTCGTGTCCTCCTAGCCGCTACTCAACATCTAACGAGCGCCATTGTAAGCCTAGTCGCAGCTACATCCTAGGCTTGAAGAGAGAGGATATGTCAGTGAGTGTGATCTCTGTGTTTTTCCTAGTGTATTGCATCTCGATCTCACGATCTCTGCCTCTCCTACTAATTGTGATAGCAACCTACTTTGCTTGGAAGAAATCTACGATTGTTCTCTGGGGGGATGGGCTGCGCATGGTCCCCTACTCTTGTTTCCTCAATCTAATGAGACGATCTCTATGCCAGACCACCTTGTGAATAAACGCTCCCAGGCATCTCTGGTATGGGTATAGGAGGGCTCTGGAGAGGCCCTCAAACCTGTCTCTAAAAAGGCAATGGTATCGTCCATGAATCTCATAGTAGATTGGGCAACAGAAAAGAAAGTTCTCCTCTAACTCCACCTCATGGCATGCACAAAATGTGCAAATCCGATGGGTATCCCCTCTGCGCACGCCTGCTCTCGATACAAAGCCAGTGCAATGAGACACATAACTGTCCAAGGGCAATCCTGAGTGAATGAGGTAGGTGGGTTTGGGTGTATCTCAGTGGAATGATGAAACCCTCTACTAAAATGTGCAAGCAATGGTCCTAATAGAGGCTAAGCTTCATAGGGAGCCTGCATGTGCTCGCCAGGTCATGAACGTGTGTAGCTGTAGGAGATCCTCCCAGATGATTGGGTTGAATTTCTTGCCTTGGAACACGACAAATGGAGTGTCAATGTTGTACTGAAAGGGTGGGAGCCTATCTATATGAAAACCCAATCTCTCAAACCACCTGCATGGCCATACGTACCAACATCTATGATCAACTTGAGCTGTTAGGGCCATAGAAGATTCTAGTGCCAACCAAGGTAGCCTGCCTCACCCTGTGGTACATGAGCCGTATGCGTGCACTTGGTAGAGATAAGTGATAGCCTAGAATGCCGCATCAACTATAGAGAAGATACCCCGAGCTTAGCTTGAATGATCTGATGAGGGACAGATGGCTTGCTTTGTATCATCCGTGAGAGTAGCAGAACCTGTGATCTCTCCACTCGAGCCCACTCTGTGTCAGAGAGGTCTGGTCCCCAACAAGTGCTACTGTACATGCCCGCAGGTCGAACCAAGGAATAAAAAAGGAGAACCTTGGAAGCATAACCTCTACTCAGGCAGGCCTGCATCGCCAATCTCACCGTGAAGATAGGTCATGAAAACAGAACCCACAATATGAAATGATCTCAATTGGTGCCTGTCAAAAGTAAACTACTCTCTATGTGCAGCTACTTTGGAGGTGTTGAACATCATAACCTTGGTTTTACCCAGGTTGACCCTCAAGTCATGAGACTCGCAAAAAGCCAGTAGTGCATCTAAATTTCTCTGGAGCCCCTCAGCAGATGAGGATAATAGCACCACATGATCAGCGTACAAAAGGATCTGGAGCAAGTCACCAGCAAGAGAACAACCAGCACCTCCCAATGTCCTCATAAAGGACTAAAGCGTGTCTATGAAGAGGCCAAATAAGGTTGGTGATACAAGGCAATCTTGTTTGACCCCAATGGTGCTCATTATCTCATTTGTCCATCCGCCCCCCATCCGAACCTTGCCAAAAACCCTCTCATAAATTTCCATAAAATGCCAAACTATCTATAGCCCATACCCTAGTTCCTATAACCTCCTCATGAGGTGTGCTTGAGGTACTGTATAAAAGGCTTTGCAAAAATTTACAAGCAGTAATATACCCTCTGTCTACGTGTCCCGGCCTCCTTTGTGACACTTCTAAGTGCCAAGATCTGATCCATGGTCCTGTGGTGACATCGAAAGCCTGCTTGCTCTGAGTCCCTACATCTTTGCATAGTAATTGACCTCCATATCTAGCACCAAAGCATATATATTGGACATGACATGCCAGATCACATTAGGAAAAAAGGGAGCTCATTTTGGGGCCTTTTAGGGTTTAGAAAAATAGGCTCTCGACCAATCAAAAGAGGGCCAACATAACTTTGGTAAAATACCAAAAACCATGTAAAAATATGAAATAAGTCATATTCAAAATCTTTTTCTTTTATTATGTTTGACATACATGATCTTCAAAAGATGATTTTATGTGTAGAATTTTATGATTTGGACATTGCTAGCATATCTAGAGCGGGCCAAAACCCCCAATTCGACCTTGGAGACACTAAAAACCGACCCCTCGAGGCCGAAAAAGGGTAAAAATACTCAGAATGGGGGATTTGCACAAAAACGTGATTTGGCTAGCTGGCACACCCCCAAATCGACCCTGGAGACACCAAAAACCAACCCTCGAAGGCCCGAAAAAGGGCAAAAATGATTGGAATAGGAGATTTGCACAAAAACGCGATTTGGCTAGCTGGCATAGTTGGCCCACTCCAAACGCGCTGGAAATGTCAAAATCACCAAATTTTATGCTAAAAAGCAAGGATCTTATATATGTATTTAATCTGAAGCCTGCATACTAGACTAACATTTTTGTAGTAAGTATCCGTATATTATGGCATTTCCCACATTTTGAGTGCAAAAGAATAGGTAAATAGTGAATTTCTTATAGGGCCCCAAAATGAGTTCCCTTCTTTCCTAAATGTAATGGTCCTATAGTTACTTGGATCCATGGGATCCCCTACCTTGTGGATAGGTGTAATAGTGTTGAGGGTATATGCAACAAACTCGGTACATAATCCCTCATGATTCTTCACTCGGTCACTATGAAGCTTTATGACAGCATCTTTGATGCCCCGCTTAGTGTAAAGAGTGCAAGAGGTAGGTCATGGTATGTCTAAGAGATCAAGTGGGGGTTGGTCGGGGATGTCATAAAGTGTGCGGGCATAGTTGTGCCAAACTTAAGTGTCTATGAGTGGTGAGGGAGACTACCATCCAAGAAACCATTTCCAAAAGTCCTTGGAATTATTAGTGAAAGGATGTTTAGTAATTCATCCTTGTTTTGGTGAACAAAGTTTGTTTCTTCTGGAAAACTAGATGGCGATACTCGTGTAATGTGTCTGGCTCACTTGGTAGGCCATGTCATGATTCGAGTCGGAGTTGTCGACGAAGAGCCTTACACTCCTCATCGTACCACCTATTATATGGCACAGAACCTAAAGGTGGTGGACAATTAGAACATGTGGTGTGAGAGAAGGCATGAAGGGTAGCTTCGTGTAGTGATTGGCTAATCAACGTGGCCCAATCCTCTAGGAGGGAATATGTGGTCAATATAGGTGAGTAGAGTGTAAAGCCGTGCGGAGTATATGGGTGAGAGGCTATGGTCAAAGTGTATTTTGTGATAGGTGGTGTGGTGAGTGGTAGAGCAAGGCAGGGAGTGGTGATATTGAAGAAGAGATATATGTGATCAGCCCCAAGTGGTGGTGGTGAAACGGAGAAGCTTGTGATATGTGATGTGAAGGCAGGGGATCCCACGATGTAATCAACTATGCTAGAACCCCTCCATGCAGAAAACAGGTGAAGCTGCTAGAGGAGGGCCATTGCTCAAGACCATTATAGATCATGAGATCATGTGTCATACCTAGATCTAGTAGTGCATGTGCGTAAGAAGTGATAGGGGCCCATCTATCAGCAGACACCCGTGATATGTCAGCATCAGCCATATCTATGTCTAGAAGTAAAATAGCATCATCTCAAAAATCTAGGACATGCTCCTGTCCTCACGTTGAATCCCCCAGTAGGAGAACATCTCCGTGGCTCGAGAGATCCATGATATCATGATATAGGGGTGTATATGGTGATATCTCAGCCTCCTCTCATACTATCCTGGCAAAATGTGAGTTCTCTAGTGGGAAGTAGCAGGTTGCTATAAAGAAATCACCGCTATTGATTCATCGTAATCAGATCCAAAGAAACCTAGAGTGTGGATCTCTCCTCTCCATTGAGATCACCCCAATAAGAGATGATCTATATAAGACTGCTACTCTTCCTGATCCTCGTACTCCACCAGTCTCCCTCACCTACCCCCTATAGGCTAACTCCCAAGTGTATCCACTAACAATTGGTAAGGGGCACTCTGGGCTCTGATGTGTCTCTGTGTAGAAGACTATGTCTTTTCCTATGTATGACTCCAAAAAATTCCCAAGCTCGAACCATAGGGTACCATTACAATTCCAAATGTTACAAGCAAGGGTCTCAATATCTTGAGTCTCATAGACCCCATCCCTCTATGTGGAAGAGCGGTCAGGTGGTTGGCGGGGACCCGGTAATGAGGCATCCATCCTACACCACTGCCCACTTCTCCTCTTTGCGAGCCACATCACACAGTTGCAAAAGGGTATGTGTCTCCTTTATCTATAAAGGATTCAAGTCCTCATCCATAGATATAATGGGGTGATCACGTAGAGCCGATCTATGTCGCAAAGCTACCAGGCATGCCTGAGTCTCCCTAAAGCGTGTAACAAGAGGTTGCTCTCTATTGGGATCTCCCCCCACTCACCATGCTCCCACAATAGCATGGTGTGAAACTCCTACTATGGTCTCCACGAAGGTGGTTGCGTCACCCATCGGTGCACTCTCTATCCGTGGGCCTAGGGCACCAACTCAACACATAGTATGTTACTACCCTTGTCCAAAATCCAGCGTATGGGGGGACAAGGTCCATACATAATATGCATCGATTTCCTTAAAACTATTCAAATATGCATGGGAAAAATATGACAATGTCATGTCCCTCGTCCCACAAAATATAAGGTATATACCTTTAAAAATATGCAAGATTTTAAGATTTGTATATATTTTAAATAATATGTGAGGCCCAAGGGGGGGGGGTCTTTTGGATGAGGGGCATTCAAACAAAAAATACATTAAAATATGAAAACCCAAATTAATGTGACTTTTTCATGTGTTACCCAAATTTCAAGGTATAAAGACATATTTGAAGCTCTTTTAGTATAGAACACAACCATGTTGATAATTTCTACTCATGGCATATTGTTAATTTCATCTCATACTCAAGATTTTGATAGGTTTTCTTGATATATTGAGAGCCTTGGTATCCCTCTGATGCTGCTGCTCCAAAAGGGTAGTCGAAACAATTTCTTTTGTAGGTTCTTGCTTCACCACATCTACCCATTTGGATGTCTCTACTATGGCCGACTGCATGGTGGCTATTTGAGCCTACTGCAATTGTACTTCTCGAGGCTATGCTTAAGGAACAAAACTCCTTTCTGAGCTCCACCATGTCTTATTTGAGCTCCTGAATCTATTGGTTGAATAATAATTGCCTGCTCTTGGGTAAAATGGGTATGCTTCTGTGCAAACCGGGTCAACTCCACCTCTCGTGCTCGAATGCTACATACCTCCATGAGGAGATACTCCCATAAATCTAGTGGGTAGCTCCAATCTCTAAGGATAGAGAAGTGGGGGGGCTGGATGGTGGGTGGTGAGCTGATGAAATGAGCAAAAAATGGCGATATCAATGATGAGGGGATTCTAGTAGAGTACTAGAAAGAGGGTTGGCTCAGAGGGATAGGGGAGGGGGAAACACAGTATTAGATAAAGTGGGACAAAAGTTGCATTTTGGGAATTTCGAAATTGGGTGGATTTCATTAAAATTGGGAAAGGCTTCATTAAATTTGGGAAATTTTCCATTGATTGTGGGAATTTTACCAATATTGAATAAGCTAATATTTGGAATTCCAATGATTATGAAAAACTTCATTGGTTGTGAAACAGTTTATTGCGTAACAAAGCATTTGTGGCAGAGTTTGAAAATCATGTATTTGGTGGTGTTAATAAACACCGACTAGGGACAACATGTATATTTTACTTGAGGTGTTAATAAACACCAATTGGTGGTGTTAACAAACACCATGCATAGTGAGATCCACTAGAAAAAAGGAGTTGTTGGTGAAGGTCAGCTTCTGAAAATTGTCATATTAATAATATGCAAATACCCATTGACAAGATAACAATTGAGAAACATCACATGAGAACACACCTTACAATGGAAGTTTGGGAGATTAAGAGGGAGAAAATCGACACCATTTTCTATGCTCTGATACCAAGCAAACTCTCCTGTGCTTTGATACATACGCTCTGTGGAATCTTGATCTTCTTGGGTCTATTTATGGATTTTGATGTCCATGACCAGACAATTGCATCAATACACTCCCATACCTATGGATCCAACCTATTCTCTGCCCAATACTTGTTCCAACAATCAACATAGGCATCTGCATCACTGAGCCCCTTTCTCTTAACTGATGGTGCCCAATATTGAATTAATAATTTCTTGAAATTAGGAGAAGCAGCATCCATCTCGGCAATTGATATGGCAACCCTAAGCCATATGGGGTATATAGGATCTGATGGCCTCACCAAGACGAAGTCACCTTGTTTAACATCCACCATTGGTCTAAACTCTTCCCTTGGCTTACCTTTTAGAGGCCCACAATAGTGATCATTCCATTCGTCATAGCCTTGGAAATCATTAATGCAAGCATCTATATCATCCTCCTCATCAAGAGATTGTGTTCTTGGCCAAAACTCTCTGTACACTCCTATCTCTGAGATGTTTTCCTGTTCGAGCTCACCGATCATGGTTTTCCAATAGTCTATCACTGGCCTAATGTACGACTCATAGGATGCATTCTTTCCACTTGCACATCTCTCCCAAAACTTAATGTAATCCTTTATCCCTGATATTACTTGCAAGTGATCTCTCACAAATGCAGCCATTGGCAGTATATCTGGACAACCTATTGGCAACAATGATCGACCCTCACTATCTTTCTTCCATAGCTCAATTCCCCCTTCAATGGGCATCCAATTCGGTGATTTTGGATGCACCTTGTACTGCATCATTGGTATGTCACCTTGCATGTAAAATCAAAATTGTAATGGCTTTGCATGTCCAACTAGCATTTCTTGCCCATCACATAGGTAGCCATCCACATAATCCTTGAAGTTAGGAACCTGTGTAAGAACAAATGGTGCCAATGAAGATGATGTACATTTTTTGAATGCATCCATCAGATGTAGGAAAGTGAATGTTTGTCCCACCTGCAAGCTCTCAGAAAACCTACTAAACATTGCATCAATGTCCTCATGTGTGTGCCCTACCATCAAGAAGCCCAATTGAACTGTCTTGAAAATGCCCCTTGCTACAAGAAGAGAAAGGTATGCAAACAAGTATCTATTTTTGTTCTCAGACCCAAAATATTCTAGTTAGAGTAGCAAGTTATCTGGCAACTTTTGGAATGGTGGCTCAATAGCAACACTCCCCTCTAAAGAGGGTGGGTTTTCTCTTGTATTTGATGAAAAAAATTCATACATGTGTCTGTAGCCCTTGCAATGGAAGTTGTCATGGCCTCCATGACAGACTTTGGGTCACTTTTCGATACAGTTTCTAGATTTGCATTTGTGATCGTGACATCTACATTTTTAGACAAGCTAGCTCCACTTGTGGAAACATGTGCACCTTTAGAACTGTAATGGGAGTCCAAAGCGTTTCTTGAACATAGAGCATTCAAAAGGTGAGCATTGCTTCTAGGAATCCCATTGGTAGCAAGGTCTCCAAGGTCATGCATATCCATCCTCTTGAGGTTGCACAAACAAATTGAGAGCGATCCAATCGTCAGGTTGGGATCAGATGGCCACAAACCATTGAGGGTGAAGTGTCCATAATGACCGTTTCCATGCCCATGGGTAATCATTCCAATGAGTGAAACCTATAATTGCCATGCAGAATCGGTGTCCTTGGAGCTCACCCAAAGTCTTGGAATTGCCATCTTTTTGTGGTCCATCTTATCATGGATTATGCATACATACTTTTTTGGATCCATCTCGGAGTACCTACGCCATGTGTAGTAAAGTTCCTACAACTTTGTTGCTGTATCATATGCATCTTTCTCTCTTCCATCAGCGAATTGCACTCATCTTGACTTTTTGTGGTTTCCAATTGAGCCTTGATCCGGCTGCACAAGCTACATTTAGAGATTTCACTCGTCTTAGCAAGGGCTACATTTTTTAAGTCTGATTTCCAAATCCTGCCAAATGTGGATGTGGATAGGCTGTGATAACCACGTTGATTAAGTGAAGTGTTGACCTCACGTAGGATGTCTATCTTCTTATACACTTCAGGTATCACTTGCTGTGTCTCTCTAGAACCATCCTGCATGGTTCTGCTCTTGTGAGGCATATGCTCTGTGCTATTATCCACAAAGTGTTGAATGAGAGCCCTTCCCATACCTATGTGCTCCCTGCTCCTCCTCATAATCCCTAAATTGCCATGCACATATCACTGCACACCACTCTGAAATTGCTTCCTGTATTGATAAAATGATGTCCTTGGAATTCCATGCATCTCATACCATGCTCTACAACAGACATCCCGACCATCTATTTTGAAGTTGTAGCATATCCTCCCTATGTAGTCATGATGCCAAGCCATTGACAACACATCATATATAAAGTTTGTACGAGACTCTAAGGAGCTGCCCCAAAAGTTCTTCCTTAGATTCATTAAGAGATCTCACTCTGCATGTTGGCAACACCTACTCCCACAACAATCGATGGAAGAAACCTGATGCACTGAATCTAGTGACATTTTGTACATTGGTGTTGGAGGCTCTCTTTGTTTAGGCACCCTGTTAATGAAAGTGTAACTTCTTTTCTTTGATGTTGGATCATCCCTTTTCAACATTTGATCATTGACCAACTCATCTATACCAGCAACGTGGTCCATGGGCACATATTGTTGCAATGGGCTTCCTTCAAGTAAGGTAATCTACTTGATGGGCCACTTTACTAGGCTAAGAGAGCCGACATCTTGCATAGAAGACCCTAAGTCCCTTCCTCTAATTTGTTCTTTCTTTTCAATACCCACACCAATGCAATCATTACCCAATAAGTCAAAGTTTATAGAGTCTCCCAGGAAAACATATAAGATCACACCTTCCCCCATGGTCTTTGTTTTGCTCTCATCCCATAAGACAACCTTTTTCTCTTTCCAAGATTCACGAATGAAATTGTCAGTTTCCAATGAAGAAACTGGCATTGCCTCAACATAAGGTCACTCAGGCTCACTTGTTGGTGTAGCTTCTTCAGTTACCGCATCATCTAAAGAATCACCAACATGTTTTAGAGAGCCCTTAGGCCACTTGACAATGCTCCAAATTGCCTCACCAATAAGCATTGCATCCATAGTGGGAAATGGCAAGAGCATTTCACTATTGATAGACTTCTCCACTATCACCGATACATTTTCTGTCCCAATCTTCACACCACTACATTAGGCCTCTAGATCTATTGCACACACTCCACCAATTCCAACCACTTCATTCCCCACCATCATCATGACCTTCTTCCCGCTTCTGTTACCATCCCCTGTCATTATGATTACGGAGAATCAATTATGAACAAATTACAACCAAAGAATTTCATAAGACCATAAAACATGTCCTTCTAGAGGGGAAGAATGGCATTGGTGCAAATCTCTAGAATGCATGAATGAGTCTATACAAAATTTTCATGAAAGCATGAATTATTTCCCTAAAAATTTTAGCAATTTGATAAAACTTTTTCTAAAGCATGAATTATTTTCACCATCGTCATGACCTGATTCATGCATCTGATAGTAGCCATCCCCTCTCATTATGATGATAGGAAATTGATTATGAACAAATTACAACCAAAGAATTTCATAAGACCAACAAAGGTGTCCTTGTAGCCGGGGGAGAATGGCACCAGTGCCATTCTCCATGTGGGATTGTGGAGAATGGCATTGGTGCCATTCTCCATGTGAATTCGGCTTTCCTATGGAGAATTGCATATCCCATCTTTGAAAAGGGGAATGGCACCAGTGCCATTCTCCCCATGCATTGACTTGAGAAAAACATTTGTCTTCATAAGAGGAGAACAGACTAGTGCCATTCTTCCTTTGGAAGATAAAATTTTTTCTTGGGACTTTGCCTTGGGAGAATGTCAATGGTGCCATGCTCCCTTTGCAAAGCCAAAATTTTATAATAGCACATTGCAATGGGAGAATGGCACTGGTGCCATTCTCCCTTTATGAAGGCAAACTTTGAATCAAGACATTGCATTGGGAGACTAGCACTCGTTCCATTTTCCCTTTGCAAAGCCAAGATTCTGAATCGTGACATTGTAATGGGAGAATGGCACTAGTGCCATACTATCTTTGTGAAGTAGAAATTTTGAATCACAACATTGCATGGGGAGAATGGCACAGCCAAAGTTTTGAATCAGGACATTGCAATGGGAGAATGGCAGTGGTGCAAATTTAAAATTTAAAATTTTTGGCTTTGTAATAGAAAAATGGAGAATGGCACTAGTGCCATTCTCCCATTGGAAATTGGAGAATGGCACTAGTGCCATTCTCCCAATGGAATGTCTTGACTCGAAATTTGGGCTTCACAAAGGTATAAGGGCACCAGTGCCATTCTCCCATTGGAATTAGTAGAATGTCAATCTATAGGTTTAGTTTGTCTAGATTACCACTAGTGGAGAATGGCAGTGATGCCAGTCTCATGCTGGCAACTACATAATGACATTGAGATCATCAAACTCACATGTGGAATGGAATCAGACACCACTCTCCTATGATCACAGTCTTCGCTCTGTAGAGTTCATATGGATTTGTGTCAATCTCTGTGAAGAATGGTAGTGGTGCCAATCTCATACCATGAACTGAAAACGTGCACAAGGAATCCTAAGCTCACATGTGCATTTGCACTTTTGCCATTATCCTACTATAGCCAATAAAATTAGTGGAATGTCAATCTATAGGTTTAGTTTGTCTAGATTACCACTAGCGGAGAATGGCAGTGATGCCAATCTCATGCTGGCACCTACATAATGACACCGAGATCATCAAACTCACGTGTGCCATTTTGACTCTGTGAAGCCAAAACTTTGAATCTAGGAGAATGGCACTAGTGCCATTTCCCCTTTGCACAGCCAAGATTTGAATCAGGAAATCACAATGGGAGAATAGCACTGGTGCCATTCCCCCTTTGCAAAGCCAAAGTTTTGAATTGGGACATTGCAATGGGAGAATGGAAGTGGAGCAAATTAAAAAGAATTTAGCTTTGTAAAATGGGGAGATTGGAGGATGGCAGTAGTGCCATTCTCCCATTGCAATGCCAGAACTTGAGACCATAGACTCTGTGTGTGTGTGTGTGTGTGTGTGTGAACGTGGTATTCATTTGAAACCATACACTATTTTACTTCCATTTATTCATATATGTGGTAAAGTTGATCGATATTACTTTATGAAACCTAGATCGTTATGTGAGCTTATTCATGTTAGTTTGGTTGTGCTAGGTTGGTTAAGTTACAAATTTTTATGTTAGAGTATGTTTTTCTTGATCAAGGTCCAAGTAATGTAAAATTTTGCTTTTCGTATATCTCGCCGTCCTTGCTGCCTTGACTCAAGAGGTAAACTTACCACCCAATACAATATTCTCTTGTACATTTCGTTGTGCTCTCTCTCTCTCTCTCTCTCTCTCTCTCTCTCTCTCTCTCTCTCTCTCTCTCTCTCTCTCGCTCTCTCTCTCTCTCTCTCTTTGGCTTTGACCTCAACTCAGACGTGCCCCTCTGTAGGCTGAAGTGCCCTTAACTTGGCAGCTTGAATGCTTATGCTATTTTCACACTAAAGCTACCTAAGTCCCTCTATGGTGCATTGAATGCATCTATGCCATGGGTTGGATGGGGCGGGCAATCTTGCCCATCCATGATGTGTGGGTGGTGCCCATGGTATCGAACTGATTGAGTGTCAGTTGTGTTGTTTCCTTCCACCTCCATCAACTTCACAGCTCCGATGGAGTTCAGGCTATCGAGCCATTGGTTGCCTTTTTGGACGCTCAAACGTAAGCTTTGCCTACGCTCAAATGACCATCAAGCTCCGTGCGACCTCCTCGATTCTGCCCCGACCTCAAGACTCTCCGTGCGAGCTGTGGTGAGTAAAACTCTGAGACTCTGAGACTCCTCTCCAATTCTGCTAAATTGCAATGATTTGTTTGGAATGAATAGAAAGTGAATGAGGGAAATGCATTAATTGAAATGAGAGAAAAGGTCTTGATTTGTATGAAATGTAGATTTGAAAGTTTAAAGTGATAGTTTGAAACTACTAAATAATTCAAATTTTGAAATATAGCTCTTCTCGCCATTGTTCCCTTTTGAATTTTGGATATATAGAGTGGCACTTATGCCATTCTCTCTAATATTAAATTTAAATTCAAATTCATATTGATATTTTTAATTTCAATTTGTATTTCAAATTGAAATTATTCTTCATGATTGAATGGCAAATTTAGAGATTGAAATTCTAATTTTAAATGGAGAATGGCACCAGTGCCATTCTCCAAGACCTCATAAGAAGTCCTTGAGAGTGGCACTAGTGCCAATATCCCTTGAGATAAATTGAAAGACTTGCAACACTAGTCAAGATTTATGTGTAAGATTTGGTACCAAAATAAAAATATCAATGATACACTACCATTAAAATCAATGGAATGCCAATCTACATGTTGAGTATGTGCAGATTTCCACTGGAATCTACATAATGGAACTTAGATCCCCAAACTCACATGTGTATTGGAACCTGGCACCATTCTCCTATGATCAGTGGAATACCCCTCCTATTATATTAGGGTAAACAACTATACCAAGGGAGAATGGTAGTGGTGCCAATCTCTTATTGGGCCCTAGAAAATGGCATTGAGAAGCCTAAACTCACATGCCATTCTTCTATGTTCCACCGGTGGAGAATGGCAGTGGTGCCATTCTCTAAAACATGCACAAGGAATCCTAAACTCACATGTGCATTAACACTTTCTCCATTATCCTACTGCAGCCAATAAAATTAGTGGAATGTCAATCTATAGGTTTAGTTTGTCTAGATTACCACAAGTGGAGAATGGTAGTGATGCCAGTCTCATGCAGGCACCTACATAATGACATTAAGATCAACAAACTCACATGTGGATTGGAATCGGACACCATTCTCCTATGATCACTGGAATACCCCACCTAGAATAGTAGGGTAAACATTTGTACAAGCAGAGAATGGCAGTGGTACCAATCTCTTATTAGGCCCTAGAAAATGGCACTGTGAAGCCTAAACTCACATGTGCAGCCAATAAAATTAGTGGAAAGTCAATCTATAGGTTTAGTTTGTCTAGATTACCACTTGTGGAGAAGCCTAAACTCACATGTGCATTCTTCTATGTAGTGATCACTGTCTCTGCTGTGTACAAATGTTCACCACTCTCCTATGATCACTGGAATACCCCTCCTAGAATAGTAGGGTAAACATTTTTATAAGTGGAGAGTGGCAGTGGTGCCAATCTCATACCATGACCTGAAAACATGCACAAGGAATCCTAAACTCACATGTGCATTCTTCTATGTAGAGATCACTATCTCCACTGTGTAGAGATCATATGGAATTGTGTCAATCTCTGACTTCATCAAAGTCACATGTGGATTGGAATCAGACACCACTCTCCTATGATCACTGGAATACCCCTCCTAGAATAGTAGGGTAAACATTTGTACAAGTGGAGAATGGCAGTGGTGCCAAACTCATGATGGCCCTAAGAAATGGCATTGAGAAGCCTCAATTCACATGTGCATTCTTATATGTAGTGATCACTGTCTCCACTATGTAGAGATCATATGGAATTGTGTCAATCTCTTGGGAGAATGCCACCAGTGGAGAATGGTAGTGGTGCCAATCTCATACCATGACCTAAAAACATGCACAAGAAATCCTAAACTCACATGTGCATTCTTCTACGTAGTGATCACTGTCTCCGCTGTGTACGGATCATATGGAATTGTGTCAATCTCTTATTAGGCCAATCTCTTATTAGGAGAATGGCAGTGGTGCCAATCTAATATCATGACCTGAAAACATGCACAAGGAATTCTAAACTCACATGTGCATTGGCACTTTAGCCATTATCCTACTGCCATTCTCCGCTAGTGGTAATGTGCATTCTTCTATGTAGTGATCACTATCTCTACTATGTAGAGATCATCTGGATTTGTGTCAATCTCTATGGAGAATGCCACCAGTGGAGAATGGCAGTGGTGCCAATCTCATACCATGACCTGAAAACATGCACAAGGAATCCTAAACTCACATGTGCATAGCACTTTTGCCATTATCCTACTACCATTCTCTGCTAGTGGTAATGTGCATTCTTCTATGTAGTGATCACTGTCTCCGATGTGTAGAGATCATATGGAATTGTTTCAATCTCTGTGGAGAATGCCACCAGTGGAGAATGGCAATGGTGCCAATCTCATACCATGACCTAAAAACATGTACAAGGAATCCTAAACTCACATGTGCATTGGCACTTTTGCCATTATCCTACAGCAGCCAATAAAATTAATGGAATGTCAATCTATAGGTTTAGTTTGTCTAGATTACCACTATCGGAGAATGGCAGTGATGCCAATCTCATGCTGTCTAGACTACCACTAGTGTGGAATGGCATTGAGAAGCCTAAACTGACATGTGCATTCTTCTATGTAGTGATCACTGTCTCCGCTATGTAGAGATCATATGGAATTGTGTCAATCTCTATGGATAATGCCATCAGTGGAGAATGGCAGTGGTGGCAATCTCATACCATAACCTCAAAACATGCACAAGGAATCCTAAACTAATATGTGCATTGGCACTTTTGCCATTATCCTACTGCAGCCAATAAAATTAGTGGAATGTCAATCTATAGGTTTAGTTTCAACTCACATGTGGAATGGAATAGGACACCACTCTCCTATGATCACTGGAATACCCCTCCTAGAATAGTAGGGTAAACATTTGTACAAGTGTAGAATGGCAGTGGTGCCAATCTCTTATTAGGCCCTAAGAAATGGCATTGAGAATCCTAAACTCACATGTGTAGAGATCATATGGAATTGTGTCAATCTTTATGGAGAATGCCACCAGTGGAGAATGGTAGTGGTGCCAATCTCATACCATGACCTGAAAACATGCACAAGGAATCCTAAACTCACATGTGCATTCTTCTATGTAGTGATCACTGTCTCCGCTGTGTAGATATCATATGGAATTGTGTCAATCTCTGTGGAGAATGGCAGTGGTGCCAATCTCATACCATGACCTGAAAACATGCACAAGGAATTCTAAACTCACATGTGCATTGCCACTTTTGCCATTATCCTACTGCAGCCAATAAAATTAGTGGAATGTCTAGACTACCACTAGTGGAGAATGGTAGTGATGCCAATCTCATGCTAGAACCTACATAATCACACTGAGATCATCAAACTCACATGTGGATTAGAAGTGGACACCACTCTCCTAGAATACCCCTCCTAGAATAGTAGGGTAAACATTTGTACAAGTGGAGAATGGCAGTGGTGCCAGTCTCTTATTAGGCCCTAGAAAATGGCATTGAGAAGCCTAAACTCACATGTGCATTCTTATTAGCATCAGTGCCCTTCTCTAGAAGGTCACGTGAGAAAAATCTCATGTGATAACCTTCACATAAGGAGAATGGCACTAGTGCCATTCTCTGATTCTCTGTAATCCATGTGATGAATCGAACTTCTACCATTCTCCTTAACATCATGGAGGATGGCACCAGTGGCATTATCCTCAAACTCTCACGGAGGATGGCACTTGTGCCATTCTGAACAAACTCACAATCCATGTGTTCAATGGCATTTGTGACACTTCTAACATCATATTATGTTGGAGAATGGCACGAATACCATTCTTTATTATAACCATCTTAACTTTGATAATGTGTATATTTGCTTACTGTGTTGTTGTAGTTTTTCATAATGCATATATAAGTTGCTTCGCCTTGGTTATTTTGTTAATAGAAGTTGCATTGTGGTTGTAATATTTCCTACTATAGTTATGATTTTCTATTATACATTTCATTGTGTCCTTGGTTCTTTTGTTAACAGAACATTGCAAGAATGGCTAGCAAGGGAAAGAGAAAGGTTCGAGAGGTGTCAGTTTATGATGGAGTTAGTTCTGGAAGAGGATGGTTTTTGGATATATACAATAACGAACTCCAAAAACTCCATAAAGTGCATTGTTGAGATTAAGCATGATAGAGCCCTGAAAGAAGCGCTCATCAAGGAGTTCAACTCACATCACCCTTTGCCCCAACATCAAACATGGGATGCCCTTACAACTTACTTCAAAATTGATTCAATTGTTTATCAGAGCTTCAAGGGTTCATGTGAGTCATGGGTCAAAGAGAAGCTGCAAGTTGGCAAGTCCACACCTGATTTCCCAAAAGCCGCATCAATCTATGTTGATTGGGTGATTAGTTCAATAGAGGGTAACAAGTCTACATCACAGTCTTGTTTTCCTTGGACAATTATTCAAGTGAACATGGAGATGGAGGGGGAGAGCTTTCTAGCACGTCACTCCAAGGGACAACTTCCAATTAGCTTGTGTGTTCTTGACACCTCAAAGGGATCTGCCAAAGCATTTGTTGGGATAAGGATGCCTTCAAGAAGTTGCTCTATGGCTTGATGGAGACCGTTGCCACTCCGTCATAGTATGTATTGCTATCATTTATGACAATTATAGAGATGATAAATCTCAAGGAAGCAATGATAGAGGCTCGATTTTGGCATAGAAGGTTTGTGGGTGTTATCCATGAATCAGATAGTGCACAAAAGGGTTTGTCTGAGACCTTCTGTGTTTTGTCATTTGTCAGCTCACATGATGGGTTTGATGGATTTGAGCACATGTTAGAAAACACAAGGCCATACACAATAATTGAGGACAATATGTTGAGAGATATGGTGCCATGAGCACATAGATTAAAGGGAAAAGGTATGTGATAAGGAAAGAATTAAAGTAGCCACCCTAAGATGTGGACTACATGATGTGGAGATGTGGATTGAGGATATCCACAAGGAGAGATGTGGATGAGAGGATCCCACATGGTTTGACTATTCTAAAGGCTCTCTCTATATAAGAAGCCTATCATGTATTGTTGAGTACAAGGAGAAATGCACATTCACTCAAGATTCTGTTTATGAGTCCAAGTTAATCTATCTTGGAACCTAATTGACTTGAGGTACATGTCATGAGCACTCTCTTCATCATGTTTACACACAGGTTCCATCCACCTTAGAGCGCTCCATAAATCCTGAGGCACACATGTTTTGTCATGGTATCAGAGCTTAGGTCTATCTCTTCTTGATTAGTTGTAGGCACACCTTAGGTACTCATGGTTTCTCTTAGCTAAATATTGAAACTCCATTTGGAGATTTGAGTTTCCTCTAGCGTGAACTTCACTTCCATTCCAAGACAGATCACTTTCTTCTTAAGAGAGACATTTCCGTCCACTTATTTCCGTTGTGTGTGTGTGAGAGAGAGAGTTTCATTCTGGTAGTCCCAAGGTTCAATATCTCCTTCTATTTTGAGAAGACTTGAAGGCTAGTTGTCCCAAGAAGATCCCGCAACTGATCGGTCCACTCCTTCAACTCAGGCTACAGCTTGCGAAGGTAGAGAGGAGGATACAAAAAGCGATGGTGTCGATGATGGAGATCCAGTAGATATGCCAAGGTCTCTCAACGACTACCAGCCCTGAGGCGCAGCACTAGTCGATGTCACATAGCCGAAGCAGCATATGCAAGCTCACAAGAGGCTCCAACCCTCTACAGTAACGAACTAAGCAATAGTAGCCGCCCTGCTACTTACAGTCTAAACCTCACGGTAGCTCATCTACCTCTTTAGCAACAGAAACGGGATAGGCAAAGTATCAGACACGAAGTGCACAGAGCAACTCAACTGAAGCCTACGTCTATGCAAGCAAAACAAGCCTGACGGCGTAGCAAGTTAGCAAGACAGAGCCACAACAAGGTTTGACTATAGCAGCAGCTCATCCTCATTGTCGCTTGGCGGCTAACCAACCACGAGCACAACCTGCAACAGCAGACAACCACCTCGCAAGATAACCTCGCAACAACGCCAGACGAGCAGCTGCCAGCCCTGACAGCCAGCACCTATGCTCAAATGACTAGCCCATAGCAAGCGCTCTCAGAGACTCCGTCTACGTCCATGTTTGACTGCAAGGATCCCGACTCCAAGCTATCTCCACAGCTCTCACGTCTCACGACGTCCATGCTCTAAGGTGCCCCGAAAAGCAACTGTCTCCAAACGATTCTAGACTACAGCAGACTCTCAACGACTCGGCCCAGCAGAACTATACGACCATCAACAGCTCCCTCGCCAACATGCTCTCAAGGCCTCCTTCTCCAAACGAGCGACCTCACGGTATTCTGCAACGACTAAGCGACTCCCTCCATCTCCAAAATCGACGAATCTCTACATCACTGAATGCTCCATGTCTTCTCCGTCGTCGCCAATTCTCTGTTGTCTCCAAGGTCTCAGATCTTAGGAAAAAGTGACACGTGGCAGATAAGGCTTTAACTATGGTTAAGATCAACCTTGGTCAAGTTTATGGTTAGGTTCAGTTACTTGGACCATGGTTAAGTTTTTCTTAGACTTGGGTTAACTCAGTCTGGTTAGAAGACTGCCACATAAGCATGCACAGTCAGCAGTGTCTTCGAAGCACACAGCCTCTTGCTAAGCACAGTATGGAATTCAGCATGTGAATCCCTGTGCCACATCATCAAAGGCCCTTTTCTTCACAAAAGCTTCAACAAGCCGTAACTCTCAATCCAAGAAGAATTTGGACATGCTCCAAAAAGGAAAAGTGATCGTCTTTTCGAGCTCTACGTGCCTGTCATGTCAGAATCATTGTATGCAATTAGACACTGCCAATATTGAAAGAATTCAATTGGTAAGACCTTTGCAACAAATGGAAAAGCAAAGCATGAATGCACACATCATTGTCATAAGCATGCCGAAAGCACAAGTGCATGAGATGACCATAGCAGAAAGCATGGCATCCACACAGAAAGCATCAAGGCACATGGAAGAACAAAGCATCATGCATGAAGCTACACCAAGCAAAGAAGCAAACGAGTCGTCATCAAGCCATGAGCCAAAAGATGACATAAATGGAATGTATTGAGAAAAGCAAAAACCTTGCCAACCTTGCCTATGTTTTGTAATCAAACCTGACCACCTGAGAGTAGCTATGAAAGCACCCAGGGGAGGTATTGACATGTAAACCACACTTGACCACCTTAAGTAGCAATGCAAGCACTAAGGGGAGGTGATGGAATGTAACTCACATCTGACCACCTTGCAGTAGCCAAAGGATCATGGCACCAAGGGGAGGTGTTGAGAGATATGGTGCCATGAGCACATAGATTAAAGGGCAAAGGTATGTGATAAGGAAAGAATTAAAGTAGCCACCCTAAGATGTGGACTACATGATGTGGAGATGTGGATTGAGGATATCCACAAGGAGAGATGTGGATGAGAGGATCCCACATGGTTTGACTATTCTAAAGGCTCTCTCTATATAAGAAGCCTATCATGTATTGTTGAGTACAAGGAGAAATGCACATTCACTCAAGATTCTGTTTATGAGTCCAAGTTAATCTATCTTGGAACCTAATTGACTTGAGGTACATGTCATGAGCACTCTCTTCATCATGTTTACACACAGGTTCCATCCACCTTAGAGCGCTCCATAAATCCTGAGGCACACATGTTTTGTCACAATATTCTTTATTCTGATGAGGATGATGAGTATGAAAAAGAGGCAGTTGTGAAGCATGGCATCATCAAGGAGTGCATCAGGTGCTATTGTAGTAGGGAACATGAAGTTGTTGTTGATGTCTTTACTAATGGATGTGTGGCATGACAAGCATTGTCAAGCAAAAAAAATTGATCTCACTGGTGAAGACATCCCAACAGGCGACAGAGGTCAAGGCTATGTGTGTGGCACATGCATCAAATAATCCCCATATTAAGATTTGGTCTAGCATTGAGAGACCTCTTGAGACACATAGAGCTGATTCACCTATCGATGAAGGAATAAAAGAGGGTGAGCATCACATTGAAGACTTGTGACCTTTAACTGAAGCAGATCTTGAAGCTATCCCAAAGATTACATTGGAAGATTTGGAGCAAGGTCTTTAGCTACTCATTTATGCCTTGTATATTCAGTTTCAAAATAATATGACTTTTATGGATTTTCTCGATTGCACATACTCTCATTATATTAAAGAGATTAATCATTAGGTATGATAAAATTGTGTGACATAATGACATGGGTAATGGTACTAGTGTCATTCTCCCTATGTCAGGTTATATGTAAGAGGTACTATTAACATTTTATGTGACCTCGTATGGAGAATGGCACTAGTGCCATTCTCTCTTTGTGGTTATGTAGAAATGGTAATACTGTTATGTTCCTTTCTTGAATCTATGTTAGTTGAAAGCATTAAAGAGATTAAAAATTGTATGGTATTAACTATGCTACCAAAGTTTGGATTTGGGTGCTTTCTACAAATCTATTGGACTAAAGTAATACAATATCTATGCTTTTAGATCATGCATTGTACATTTCTTTTGGGACATGAGGGGAGGTACTAGTAGTATTCTCTCCTCCAAATGAGGATATAGAGAAAGGCACTAGTGGCATTCTCCATATTCTTATATGTAAAATGGCACTAGCACCACCCCAAGAGAAGAATGGCACTATTGCCATTCTCTCTCTGAGTTCAGAGAGAAAGGTCGCACTATTTGCATTTTCAATTGACCTTTAGAGAGATTGGCACCAGTGCCATTCCCCAAAAAGACAATGGAATTAGTGAACGGTGATGGATAATGTTCGTACTTTATTTTTATTTATTAGTTTCATATGCTTTTGTGCTTCGACATTGTTGAGCACACTCTAAAGAATCAAAATATTTCTATATTCCTCAACTTCCATAGGGACCAATGATGCATGGAAGGATATGGAGACATCAAATGTAGAGGACAACATACCACCCAAAATGGGGACTATCAATTACGCGATGGATACAGGAGGTATAGAAGAAAACATAACCCCCAAAATGGAGAAAATTGCAAGGAATATCACGAATCCTATACTTTTAGAAGAGAACGTGGATGAACGTACTGTCTCAACATTGGGGACAAGACTAGATAATCTTATTGTTGTTGCAGACATGTATGAAATCATAGCACCTGACAATTTGGATGAGTCAGAAGCCAGCAACTTCAAGGAGAACTTGGATCTATATCCACATACAATTTCTTTGGATATGCCACGATTAACAATCATATTAGACTTGAATGGCCTGTTGTTAAGTCGCTGCCTATTCAAGTCTCCAATACATCCATCTATTATGCATGGCAAAAGTAGCTATATGGTTGTTTGTCCTGGGTGCATAGAATTTCTGAAAATCTTGCTACAAAGATTTAATGTAGGTATCTGATCAACTGCGATGGAGTATAACGTACTTGATATGGTAGGAAAGCTACAAAATTATGCAAATGAGAGCCTCCCTTTCTTTGTTATATGGTCTCAGCAAGGATGCTACACTTACAGTAAGACGAGGATAAATAGGCCTGACAAGGTTGGTATTGACACAATGTTCAAACCCTTAGCAAAAATCTCAAAGGCATTTGGATGTGATGCTAGAAGGACAATCCTTGTTGATGACTCCCCATACAAGGCTTGCATTAGCCCTCCATCAAATTGCATATTTCCTTCAACGTTTGATGTACAAGACAAGGATGATAATATTCTACTGAGAGAGTTGATGCCGTACTTACTACAACTCGATGAAACTAAAGATGTGTGCAGCATGATTGAGAAAATCGGTATGGACAATTACGTGTGATGGAGGGGCATAAGGATTTCAACCTTGTCCAGAAAGTAATTGATGAATGGAGGGAGGAAAATCATGCATGGTCAAGAATGGAATATAAAACAAGAAATCATTCTCTTGCAGATCAACTAAGAGAGAGGGATATAGGTGGTAATATAGAACCAAAGGGTGTACAACCTAGGGCAACCCATGGTGGTGATGGCCAAGTGCCTAAACTCAATGCATCCCAAATAAGACTTTTAAGGAATGCCCCGCAACTATTTAGCATGAATGCTATGCAAGTTTCTCAATTGGCTGTAGACCTAGGGTACAAAGGTCGCTATATCAAGAAATACATTGCTAAGGGCTACATAAACCGACTACAGAATGTGTATTTTTCATGAAGGTACATATGTCAAAGTGTTTTTTGATTTTATCTCAAGTCTATATAACTGTTGTTGCAACTAATTGAATTTGTCTTTTGTGATGTAGATAGATATACGTTCAAATCAAGCTTGAGTAGGTACATACCAGAACGAGATCCATTTGGACCACCAAAGTTACCTGTCCCTATCAACGAAGTGTTTTGGATAAAAAATGTGGCTTTCGAGGTGCATGAGTCAACCATTACAGGTCCTGGCTTGGGCTTTTTTGTGCATGGCTCCATCAAGAGAGGGACTACTATTCTCCATTATGGAGGTGAGACTGGAAGGAATTATGTAGAGTTCATCCAAGGCTAAAGAAGTACTCTATCCAAGAGGACCCTACTGTCCCTATGAAGGATATGGTGCATATTGTTGGTGATGTTCAATATGGCAATGTGGCAGGATTTATTAACAGCAATAGAAATACCAATGTAAAGCCAAATGTTTGTTATGTATTTTCCCCTAATGTTCCACCTTGGTATGACCCCATGATGAACATAGATATTGCAGAATATGGTCACATTTGTATTGAATCCATAGATGATATACATGCAGGAGAGGAGCTATTTGTAGACTATGAGTTTTGAATAACAATATTGTATTTCTTTATACAATCATTACTTATGGGAATTACTACTTTCTTGCCAACTATGTAAATTGGTGTGTAATTGTTGTGTGTGAATAATATGCAAACATGTTCATAACTACATTCATGATGTATTTTGAAGGAGTGTCTCTCGTGCCATTCTCTTTGGGGTTAGAAATTGAGAGTTTCTTTGGAATCATGATTTATTTCAGGGATTTCAATGGTGCATCAACAAGTTGTTATGTTTTCGTCCTAAAGTGTACTTTTTTACTTTGCAATGAGTAATCAACATGACATGTAAAGTTATCCTTTTACAATAATGCTAGTCAGTCTAAACATTGAAAGTGCACAATAAATGATTGTCATTGCCACCTAAATTGCATCAAATGCTTGTCATTGCCCATTGATTTTCCATCAACTACATATCTTGCATTCATTCTCCTCAACTATATATCTTGATTTTCCATCAACTACATATCTTACTAAGTTAAAGAGCCTATGCATTTTCATTGCAATACTCATGGTTATTAATTACACTACATTTTTTAAACGGTGTTTTGGAGATTTTCAAATGAGAATGCTCACAACAAAAGCGAGTCTCAATATCAATGGAAATTCCAGAGATTCGCTATTATGAAGGTGTTTTTGAACATCACTATGGCTCACGAGATGAATCTAACTCAAATGGGTTTCAAAGTTTATTATTTTGTTGATGATAACGTACTTTAGACACTGATATTCTATTTATTATTTGAGAATGTAGTTGATATTTCACACTTCATGAATGGCTATCTAGTCTATTTTCACATATTTCTCCTGTTTTTCCATTGAGGGGAGCTACAATCTCTTTCAAAACTGCCATTCTGGGAATTGTGTTTTTCCCGAATTATCTAATATGGTCTTGGGAAGAGAAAGAGTACTATAAAGCAATATGTGTATCTGGGGACCGATGGAACAGTCATAGGTGTAACAGTCGATATGGCTGTCGAAGTAGAGGCTCTTGGTCTAGCTATCAAAGTCGATGATGAGGATCCCAAGGTGGATGCGGGTGGTGATGATGATGAAGATGGTGGCCCCACCAAGGTAGGTACTGTACTAGTCTATTATTGCTTTGTTGTCCACATCGAGTCCACTCATGTTGACACCATGGATGATTTTTTCAAGTTAGTTTCGTTAAGAAGCTAAGCTTTAATATTGGCTTTGAAAGTTTTTATTCCCTAACACAAATAAATGTTTGAAACATTCGCTAGGATTTGAAACTCTTATGCAAAAAAATATAAAGTTTCACCAGGATTTGCATTTTTTCCTTCAAAATTCAAATAAAATATATTAAAAACTAATATATTCTACCAATATTGTGAAACTAAAAAATGAGATCGAAAACTTTCGCCAAGATTTTATATTGATATATAAGCATAGCTTTGATAAAAACATCCTTGGTTGACACGTGTGTTCACATTGTCTAGAGTAAGTTGTTTTTGAATCTTGTCATCTCCCCTCGTCCTTTTCTTTGTCATTCTCTCACTTGCCTTTTCCCATCTTGCTGATATCTTGCTAATTCAAAACTATATCTTTGTTTTTGTATTGGCAGGTACGTGGGCATCACTTGCAACCCCTTATGTGGGCCTGTCAGCCCATGCTCGCTCCATCATCAATGGGCAACTGGCCAGGTGGGAGAATCCTAGGCGGAGGGGAAATTGGAGGCAGAAGGCCTAGGTGGGGGGGAAAGTAGGGAGGCCTAGGCAGAGGCAGGAGGCCTAGAACGAGGATAGAGTAGGAGGTGGGAGGATGGAGTGGCGAGGTGGAGGCCTGGGCAGGAGGGTGATGCAGGAAAGAGGCATGGGAGTGCAGTAAGGAGGCGGGGGGGAGCAGTAGGCGAAGGGTGGTGTAGGAGGCGAAGAGCAGCAAGGAGGCAGAGGACAGCAGTACGGAGGAGGGGGGGAGAAGTAGGTGGAGCAGGAGGAAGCTTCACGGAGGGGCAGAGAAGGCACCAAGGGGCAAAGAATGTGGAAACATGGGTGGAACATGGGTGGAGGGTGGAGCAGCAGCGCGGGTGGGAGCAGCAATGCGAGTGGACCAAGGAGCGGAGCAGAGCAGAGCGAGCAGGGCTGGGGTGGAGCACGGCAGGCGGAGCAGGGCAAGAGTAGAGAGAGAGAGAGAGAGAGAGAGAGAGAGAGAGAGAAATTCGTTTATGCCATCTGGATGCCTCATAGGCCTATGAGACTAAGGACACTCAAAAATAGTTTCTCATACAAGCCACCATGGGTTAATGCAAGGGCTCACTATAGCCCTGCCCCTTATTGGGTGCTATGCTAAAAACATGAAATCCAATACTCAAAATCCTCATAGAACCAAGTATCAACTATGACCTTAGCTCCCTGATAGTCCTCCGTGGAATGAGGATATATCATATATGGCTCTATCAGGTTATCTCTCGTTGTGCTGGTGAAGGGTGTGGCCTTCGTGATCTATATATATGATTGGCCATACAAGAGTGTACCTCGCTTCTAACATTCCCCTCTGAGTAAAGCCAAGATTGATTGGGCCTCCATCCTGTGTGATTTGGTTTATCTCTACACTGTGTATTCTCCATCCGGTTCAGTTTGAGTTTGAGTTTGAGATTCAGTATCTCTTAACCCAACTCAGTTTCAACTCAGTCCATTAACCCCATGTTGGGCTAAATCCCTGGCCGAACCTAGAGGTTAGGACCAACATTGGGGTAGGCAAGTTTATATAGGCCATCATGGAACCTACCAAGAAGTCGTTTGCCACATCTCGACCTCAACCTCGACTAGCAAGTCTCTTACTTGACTGTTGCAGCTTTTACCCCGACTCCTAGCGCAAAGACATACCACCCAATGAAGACCGTCTCAAATCCAAAGAAGCGCATTTATTTACCTAGAGCTTGAAGTTCAAGAGCTCAAGCTTCGGCTTGCAACTCTAGAAAGGAGGGTTCCTGATATGAAGGGTTATGGAAAGCAAGAAGTCATCCATGAGGCAATACAAAAATGTAATGCATCTCCACCGGCACCGCAATTGGTTTCTAAAGTGCAAGACATGGTCACCACTCAATTGAAATCTATGAAGCAAGAGATGATTGTTGCTGATGTGAATATCAAAGTGAACAAAGTTGATCTTCACATGTGAAAGATCAAGAATCTATGGTGAATAATAGATGGATCTTATGTATTGGGGGTTTGAAAGATGGATGCCTTCATGATGATGAAGAGAAAGAAATAGACGATATAATTGTAGGCCTTAAGAAGGAAATACCGCAAGTTGAATGGGGCGAGGATGATATAAGCAATATCTATCAAATTGAAACTCAAGCACAAGTCTACTTCAAAGGGAGGGCAGCAAGAGTTAAAATCCTAAGACAAACAGATAAGTTGAAGGGCACAAAGATTTGGATATCTAAGGAAGTCACACCAACCCAGCTCAAACCAAAAAATAGTGAACTCGCCAAGGTAAATGAAGGACGCAAATGGGCAATTTATCGAGTTCGGCAACAATTGATTAGGGACTTCAAATCTAAACCCAAAGAATCTCAGTCTTAAACTGATGTTATAAAGGCCACCTTATGATAGTTCTAGAATGTAGTTATGCCCTATAATAATTCGGGAGGAGCCAAGCTTTGTGCAATCCCCCGACCCTGTCTGGTCTTCCAAATGTGGTTAGTCACTTTTTGAAGGTTGCTTTATCTCATAGACCCGTGAGGTCTTCTACAAATGTTAATAGGTCTTTCTTTCTTTCTATGTCATTGCATCTTGATAAGTAAAGGCCAATGTAGACCTACCTTATCATGAACGTAGATCACCTGAGATAGTGGTCCAAACCAATGTCGTCTTAAAAGAGCCAATGATATCTTCCCTGAATCTCGTAGTAGTAAATTAAGCATGTACAAAGAAAGTGTGCCTCTATCTCTGCCTCCTCCAATGTGCATAGCGTGCAAATCCATTGCTTTCTAGGTATATCTACAGGCCTCCCTCTCAATCATCAACTAGTGGAACGAGACCCACAATTGTCCAAAGGCTATCCTTAGTGCATGAAAAACTCATCTACCCTCCAACAAATACTAGGGTCCGATCACTCCTCTGATACTTTGAGGAAGTTATCATGATAAAGGTAGAGCTTGGTAGGAAAGTAATCATGATAAAACTAGAGCTTGCTATGGAACTCCTAGTTCCCTCCCCCAAGTCCATGATGTATGGAGCTCAAGTACCAAACCATATCATATGGTTGATCTCATTTCATAGAATGCAAGAAGGTGGGTGTCCAAACTGTACAAAAAAGGCGAGTAAATCCATCTAAATGCCCTAATTTGCAAACCATCTGAACATATGTGCATGCAAGGCTATGCTAATCCCTCTGTCCACTAGTCGCCTGGATGACTCTGTAGCCAACCTCAATAGTCTCCAGCTGGGCAAGGTCCAAATCATTTTAAGATGTTACTATCTAAAAAATGGCATCGATATGGATTTGCATCATGGCAAAACTCTACCTTCATTGTCTGATGAGAGACAAAGAGGTTTCTTCCAATCATCTTGGATCCCATAACACCTGCAACCTCTCAAATCTCCTCCACTTAGTCATCACTGAGAGATCTCTCTCTCAAAAGGGTATTGAATATATATGGTTGTCGATCAGACCAAGATATCGAAAAACCATCATCCCTTCATCGAAGGATCTAAAGTTGTGAAAACATTGTCACTCTAGTCGAGCCAAAGCTCACTAACCTCTCGTAAGTTGTGCTCTCTCTCTCTCTCTCTCTCTCTCTCTCTCTAGCCAAGATCTATAGGTCTCTACTATAAAGGGAGAAGCACTCCATGCTAAAGCTCATCTTCACTATAGGGGCCATTATTGAGGAGTTGAGATCAAGATCTTAGAAAGTCTATACTTAATTTGTAGACTTTTGCAAGAGCTTTCGACACAAATTTGTCACAATTTCAACACTATACATCTATCGTGTTGTCTCTCACTATGGCAGAAAGAAGGGAGGGAAGGGAAGGGGAGAGTGGAAAGAACCATTGTTGAGCAACTTGGGGGTCATGGCACGCAATTAAGTGATCTAGGTAACCAAGTCATTAAGCTACAGTGTAAACCAAAGCTCAAACTTGATGTATTAATGCACACGTCCCATGAAGTTCATTCTAATTTGTTCCATGGACCATGATCATTGCTTATACACTTCTAGCAATCCTCTCGCCACTCCGTTATGCACGCACAGAGAGATGGTTCGAGGGACTGGGGCTCCACATAGACAGACTACCCCCATTCCAGTACAGCATGGATGCTCTGTTTTCTCCCCTCCTATCACACAAGATCAACCAAGATATCCGTGAGGATCTATTACAGCTACACATTCCGGACCTGGCTGGCCCGGAGTGATCTTCCAATGAAGCTGGGCTTCTACATCACTTCTTACATACCACAGCGGAGGGTTTCATTGACCCACCAGGGTACACTCAGATTTATATACCCCTCACTGAGGATCTCACTTGGGTAGTTCCGAGTCTCTTTACATAGACTTCGTATCGAGAGCGGAAGAGCAGAGCGACTACCCAAGGAGAGGCGCATATGCACACTGTGTGACATGCAAAAAGATTGAGACAGAGGAGCACTTCATCTTCAAGTGTCCTATTTACTATGAGATCCACGGGCGTTTCTACTACCTCTTCAAAGATAGCTATGGAGTTTTGGGTCAACTCATCTCCTACCCAAACCAGCAATGTTTGGCAAGTTTCGTTCATAAGGCACTCAAACTCCGTGAGAGGATACTTCGAGCATGACGACATGAGCAAACTTCTTCCTTGGCTGATCTCTCTTGGAGTTCTATCACGAAGTTTTTCCAACCAAATCACATGGACACCCACGAGACGAGGCCTCGACCGTGACCCGGAGCCTATGACCTAACAGCTCAAATAGAGGGTTGACCACAAATCACACTTGGGGATATCCCCTCCATGTTTAGAGTCGAGTCTCACTCGACGAGGGTCACACTAGCCCTGGTTAGACGCAGAGCTATGACTAGGAGACATGCCAGGGCTGCACCTTTGAGTGGATGACAGCACTCGCCAATTTCATGCCCCCATTGCCACATCCACCCTGATGTCTTGATGGTGATGATGATGATGATGATGATGAGATAGTCGACTACCGACATAACATGACTATGTTGTATCTAGGATTTAGTACTAACATTCTGCATATTTTGCATTTGCATTGGTGTGGATGCTCGTTTAGTAGCTCCACTACCACAGCTCATTTATACCAGGTTTTCACAGTCTCATAGACCCATCGGTCTTCCGAAGAATTTAATAAACTTTATTTATTTCTTTCTTTCTTTCTTCTATCAAACCTCAACCCCCTTGTAAAGATGTTCAATAATTATAGCTTTATAGTTGGAGCAATGCATAGAGAAAATGAGCAAAGCAATCTCACTATTGCAAAAATGAATATACAAAGGTGTAATCATGTAGTTTAGCCATTCACCCTACAAAACATCCATTCCACTTTTACAATGAGCAATAACAAAAATCCCCAAAAGATTCAAGGATTCTTCTGTGTTTCACGATACCAAGACTTCTCGTACAACGTTATAAGATAATTGGCCATATCAAGCCCGGCCTTCGACTTCCACTTCATTTCACCATTTTTGTAGCAAGGTAAGATTCCACATCTTCCAACTTTGCAGCTCCTCTTTGTCCCATACCCTTAACTTTTCCCTGAAAACATTATCGAGTACTAAGTCATAAAATGCAAAAGAATACTCATCACCTAAGGCAACATGTAATATTATCTCAAAGACTGTAACCTTCTTAAAATTGCAACACCACATAGAGAAATCTCTCTCTCTCTCTCTCTCTCTCTCTCTCTCTCTCTCTCTCTCTCTAAAGAATGCTCATCACCTAAGACTGTAACCTTCTTAGAATTGCAACACCACATAGGAATCTCTCTCTCTCTCTCTCTCTCTCTCTCTCTCTCTCTCTCTCGGCTATCACATCTTCACTCTAAGGGCTATCATTGAGGAGGCGAGGTCCAGACACCAAAAATTCTACACATGCTTCATAGACTCTCGAAAGGCCTTCGACATTGTCCCACGATCCCGCATGATGAGGCGACTACAAGGGATGCGGATTCCAAAGACAATGATCTTGGGTGTGATGAGTCAGTTAGAGGCAGATTTCGTGCCCCAGACGGTCTATCGAATTGGATTGAGAGCACGATCGGGATGAAGCAGGGTTGCCCCCTCTCACTGACTCTCTTCGTACTCTACATTGATGACATCACATCCTTCATACACAGCCTAGGGGGCAAGGGATCATTACTAACTAGCCTCATGATACAGATATTGCTATACAATGATCACATAGTCCTTATATCATCTTCAGTGGAGGGGTTGCAGAGACATCTGGAGACGCTAGAGGTGTTTCACGCACGCGCACATACGCACACACACACACACACAGCGGACACTCAACCTTGGCGAGACCAAATTTTTATTTTTAAACTTTTCAAAAAATTTGTGGGCCAACTCAAGCTTCACTTATTGTGGCGAGCCAATGGAGGTAGTAGTCCTACACATATTTGGGAGCAGTCTTCTTGGGATGCGATCCACCCGAAGACAGAGTGGAGGAGATTTGAGTGGTTATAGGTGATTATGAGTTTCAGGATAATTCGGTGTATAAGCCCTCAGTCCCATATGAGATGGCACAAGCAGAGTTCGCCATGACACCTCTCCAAGTTGTTGCCATCTTTCAGACAATGACATTCATCCACAAAGTTTGGGACTTACCTCACTGGAGACTTCCGAGGCTGGGCTTGAAGTCATCCAGGCAACGAGCAGAGAGCGGGGCAGACACATGGTATGCATGTATATCCGCATGGCTTGCTAGGCATAGTATGCATGTATATCCACATGGCTTGCCAAGCATGGTATCGAGATGATCAAACTTCCCCCCTTTCATTACGGCATGGGCATGTCTCTTGAGTCAATCCCACGAGATGAGATCTACCGTATCACAAGGTTAGATCTCCTCCAGCTCCATACATCCCACACTTGGGTGGGTGGGGGGGGACCAGGAGCTCCCCACCAAGATCCACCACTTCTACCACAACCACTTCTTAGAGAGTATTGGAGAAGGGATTCATCATCAGACCCCAGCATCTCGAGGAAAAGGGAGTCTCACATGCACTCTATCAAAGCGTCTAATTGAGCAACATCAGATTGCCATTGGACAAATGCGAGTTTCGTCCCATCAGCTGAGGATTGAGGCGGGGAGAGCCACAGGTATACCCAGAGAACAATGGATCTACATGCTATGTGCACTGGGGGAGGTTGAGACAGAGGAGCATTTCCTTTGTGATTGCCCTGCCTACTATGAGATTCAAGGGCACTACAGGCCTCGGTCCACTATCACGACTGATCCATTTCCATGACCAGGTCTACATTGGGCTCCACTCAAAATAAGACCCTTGCAAAGAAAATAAACCGGTGTAGAAATGTCATGGTAAATTCTGAAAATATTGATGTAATATGCAATAATTAGGGCTTTGTCGTCCTTTAAAACATATTCCCTGTGTCCCAGCCCTTGTGACTTGTTACATTACACTGCCTGCTGTCGAACTCTGGAAACAACTCACGTATTAGGCTTGGCATTGTATTATTACTAGCTGTACTATTCCACACACCGATATGCATATGATGACCACCCTCTTTATGGGTTTCTATACATATGATGATACTCCGACATATAAATGTAAAAGTTAACTTCGTAATTCCTACTGGAAGTCTTTATCAGATTGCCAAGTAGCGTCCGAGTCCTCCAGACATCACCAAACTTTCATACAAAATCTTCCGACACCATGGATTGCCCAAGAACATCGTCTCCCACAGAGTTCTTAAGTTTACTAGTCATTTTTTTATTTCTCTTTTCGAATCCTTGGGTACAACTCTATTGTTGGTTCTATGATGAGTGTAAGGCTTTACGCCGTCAGCTCTGATTCGAAATTAAAAACAGTCTTTTGAGCGCACCAGATACGCTACGCGAGTACCATAGACTGGTACGAAGGAAGAAACTAGACTTCGTTCGTCGGAACGAGAAGGAGCTACTGAACATTTTGTTTGGTAACAACTCTAAGGACTTCTGGCGGAGATTTCTAAAAGGACGGTCCCCCCCGCCACTCACTGACACTAAAATCTGGTTTGATTATGCATGCACACTTTATGACATCCCAAGTCAGCCAGTCCCTAATCTCTCACACATTCCCCGTCCCACATCCTGCACCCTCTTCACTAGAGGAGGGGTAAAGGATGCCGTAATGAAGCTTCATAATGGCCGAGCGAAGGATCATGAGGGGCTATGCACTGTGTTCATTGCATATGGGATTAACCTCCTAGCCCCGATCTTAGCAAAGCTTTTTAATGAAGCTGTTTGTTTGGGGTTTCCACGCACTTGGACCATTAACACTATCTCACCCATTCACAAGGCAGGGGATCCCATGAGCCTAGAGAACTACAGGACCATTATGATTGGACATGTCATGTCCAAGGTTTCTGCATCAGTACTTGACTCTGAGGTTAGCAGATTTGCAGAGTGTCGAGGACTTAGAGCAGCAGGACAGCAAGATTGCAACGTGATCATGGAACCATGGACCACATTCTGACGCTTAGATGTATCATCGAGGAGGCGAGGGCACGGAAGCAAAGAGTTTATTGTTGCTTTGTGGATTTTCGCAAGGCATTTGACACGATTCCGAGAGCCCGCCTCATACGGCGCCTACAGGACTTGGGTTGTGACCAGGAGATCATTTGGGCTGTCATGGCACTTTACGAGAGTTTCAGGCAAAGTTCGGGCAAGATCCGAGTGAACAGACGAGATCATGAGCACTATCAGGGTCAAACACGGGTGTCCTTTATCACCTACCTTGTTTGGCCTCTACATTCACGAGCTTGAGACAGTGGTGCACACACAGGGGGGTGTAGGTTGCTCTCTTGTGCGCACGCTGATCCAGATATTGCTCTACGTAGATCACGTGGCTCTCTTGTCTTCTTCGGTAGAGGGGCTCCAAAGACACCTAGACGCACTATAGTCCATTTGTGAGTCTCATGATTTGAAGGTCAACTTGGGTAAAACCAAGGTCATGATCTTCAATACATCTCGAGCGATCATGCGTCAGTAGCAGTTCACATTTGAGGGGTCACATGTTGAGATAGTTTCATCATACACTTATCTTGGGGTTATCTTTTCTAGACCCAACTTCACTATGAGACCCGCGATGCAGGCACGCTTGAGCAGAGGGTATGCTTCATTGGCCAGACTAGAGAGATAGTGCTTCCGCTCGCACTTTTAGGATCCACGCACCACGGGGTTGCTTTTTGACTCCTTGGTTTGCCCAACAGGGACGTATGGCAGCCCTAGTTGGGGACCAGACTTATCGGATATAGAGTGGGCCCATGTGGAGCGGCTGCAGATGATTCGTGGTAAGCCATCTGTTCCTCACCAGATCATTCAAGCTGAGTTTGGGTCACCCCCTTTACAACTAAATGCTGCATTTCAGGTTATCACATATCTATACCGAGTCAGGGAATATGGGGATTACACCTCAGGGCGTAGCAAACTACCATGGATAGCTCTTTCCTCTTCTACGGCACTTGTAGCAGGAGGGGACCAGAGGTGTTGGTATGCACGTACAGAGATGGTTTGAGCGACTGGGGCTCCACATGGATAGACTCCCTCCCTTTCAGTACAGCATGGATACTCCGTTTTCTCCCCCCTTCTATCACACGAGATCAACCAGGTTATCCGTGAGGATCTACTACAGCTACACACATTTCGGACCTGGTTGGGACCGAGTGAACTCCCAATAAAGCTTAGCTTCTACTGAGATCACTTCTTACATATCACAGCGGAGAGTTTCATTGACCCACCAAGATACACACAAATTCACCTACCCCACTCGCTAAGGATCTCTCTTGGGTAGTTCCGGGTCTCTTCACATAGACTTCGCATCGAGAGCGACAACGCAGAGCGACTACCCAGGGAGAGGCGCATATGCACATTGTGTGACATGCAGGAGGTTGAGACAGAGGAGCATTTCATCTTCAGGTGTCCTGTTTACTATGAGATCCGAGGGCGTTTCTACTGTCTCTTCAGAGATAGCTATGGGATTTTGGCCCGTTTCCTCTCCTACCCAGACCAGCGGTGTTTGGCAGGTTTCATTCATGAGGCACTTAGACACCGAGAGAGGATACTTCGAGCACGGAGACAGAAGTAGACTTCTTCCTCGGCTGTTTCCTCTCAGAGCTCTATCATAGAGTTCTTTCAGCTAGATCACATGGACCCCCATGAGACGAGGCCTCGACATGACCATGACCCGGAGCCTGTGACCCGACAGCTCAAACAAAGGGTCGACACACAGATCACACTTGGGGACATCCCCTCCTTGTTTAAAGTCGGAGCCCGACCGACGGGGGTCACAGTAGCCATGGTCAAACGCAGAGCTATGACTAGGAGATGTACCAAGACCGCACTTCTGAGTGGCCGACAGCACTCTATTGCCAACTTCATGCCTCCACTGCCTCATCCATCCTGATATCCTGTTGTTGATGATGATGATGATGATGATGATGATGTTGACGATGATGCTGAGATGGATATATAGTCGACCATCGACATTAGTATTGCCATTCTGCATTTTTGCATTTTGCATTGGTATGGATGCTCATTTAGTAGCTCCACTACCACAGCTCGTTGTATCAAGATTTTCACAATCTCATAGACCCATTGGTCTTCCGAAGACTTTAATAAACTTCTCCGACATTATATTCAATCAGGATTGGAAGCTTGGGAAGAGTATCTACCAATCCTGAAGTTTTCTTATAATAACTTTTTCCATAGTATCATCAACATGACTCCATTTCAAGCTGCTCATGGCACGCTCCGATTGTACCAACAAATTTTAAGCTGCTCATGGCACGCTCCAATTGCAGTCAATGATCATATGCGTAAAGCGCAAGAGCGGTATCAACAGTCAACCAACAAACGAGTCCCGATGTGGCATCCCGCAGCGTCCCATCCCCCGTGACGCCATCGATGCCTTGCGCACCTGAAAGCCGCCGCGTCCCCATCCCACGATGGTGCCTCGGGCTCTCGGGTCGGGTCGGGATGCGTGGTGCCCCGAGCACCCGCGTGGTACCCCGAACGCTGTCGCGCCCCTCGACGATGCCCTACGTACCCATGCCTCCAAACCGACGCTGCCGCGACCCCGTCCCACGATGGCGCCTCGGGCTCTCGGGTCGGGTCCAGACGCGTGGCGCCCCGAAAGCTACCATGCCCCCTGCGACGCCCCGTGCACCCGCGCCTCCAACCCGACGTCGCCGCGCCCCCGTCCCACGGTGACGCCTCGAGCCCCTCAGTCGGGTCGGGACGCGTGGTGCCCCGAACACTGCTGTGCCCTCGGCCACGTCCTGTGCACCCACGACTGCAACCCGCGATGCTGTCGTGCCCCCGGCCATGCCCCGTGCACGTCCCGCCGTAGCAACCCGACGCCGCCATGCCCCCGTCCCACGGTGGCGCCTCGGGCTCCCGAGTCGGGTCGGGACGCGTGGTGCCCCGAACGTTGCCGCACCCCCGGCCACGTCTCGCGCGCCCATGCCTTCAACTCTTCACAAGAGACACATTCATATGAAGAGGACTACTACTAGTATTATTGTAATGGACCCTCGCATCAAGGATTTAGGGTTAAACATCATTACTATCAGGATTAAACAGGTATCACCAACATTGTTTAGCCTCTACATCGACGAGCTTCAGGCCTTCATCGAGACAGTAGTGGGGTAGGCTCCATCTCCCGCAGGCTCTTTGACCCAGATCCTCCTCTATGCAAACGATGTCGTCTTACTCTCCTCTTCAATTAAACGCCTCCTGCAATATCTAGATGCACTACACACCTTTTGTAAGACACATGATTTAAAGGTCAATCTTGCTAAACCAAGGTTATAATCTTCAACACACCCAAAGAATCCATGCATAGAGAGTAGTTCACCTTTGATAGATTAGCCGTGGAGATCGTTGCGTCCTACACATATCTAGGAGTGCTTTTCTCTAGCCCAATCTTCATGATGGGACAAGCCATGCAAGCCCAACTGAGTAGGGTTATGCTTCGCTTGCCAGCTTGAGCGACAGTGCTTTCACTCTCACTTCTAGGACCTGGACCAAGTCTCTTCTCTTTGATTCTTTGGTCCGCCCAGCTAGTATGTATTTATCTATATCTTAGTTCCTCACTCGTAAGGGTCCCAAATGAGGAGCCATGAGCATGACAAGATAGGTGAAGGTAAGATACATGAGCATTAGTGTGCAGCCATGCATCATCCCATGAGGTTCGCTCCATGTTGAGAACAAAAGATGTCTATCCACATCATCAATGTGCATTCGGGTGAATGCAAGAGGTGGCATTCAGCAAACCAAGGAGATGATCTGGCCTGCAAGACACGTGGTTGATGTACATTGCTTATGTGACATTGTATGGATGCTACAGACAGCCATGCAGGGCTATACGGATGATGACGTCATAGGAAACAAGGTTTGCTGACATGGACCTATGGTTGATTATCCTATGGTAGCTCAAATAATACCTGAGGCAGTGTCTTGAAGTACTTCCGCGACTGCTCAAAGGTAGGACACAACACAAACCGTCCTGCCTCCCCTCGTGCCTTAGGCCACCCTTGATATCCCTCCACCCCCCGCTTCCTCACCTCCACCCGCGCCCCTTGTTGGAATCACTCCCTAACCGCCCTTCGCCTTCCACACTCCCTCTTGAGTTAGCGGCGGTGACACGATGGCTGCTAGAGCAAGTTGACAGATTCTATGTTGGGGATTGGGCAATGCACAAAGAGGGTGCCAGGGGTATTTCGCCCAGGGACCACAATGTCAGATCAATCACCGGTTATGCTCCATTTAGAGCAACCCCATCTTCGTGGACTCTCACCAAGAGGGGTCTGCATCCTATGCATAATATTATTACATTGAGAGTGATTATGAGGGATGTTTCTTAAAGGAATCAACACTTTTTTAAGGTAATAACAAGGGTACAAAGAGATGTCTCTAAATAAGAAAATTATGTTGTGAAAAAATGAATGAGTGACTAGTCTGTATATTTTTATGATAAAGGGATCTAGTTCTAGTGAAAATAAAAGTGTAAAAACCATGTTTCCTAAAGAAATACATTTTTAAATCTCTTGAAAAACACACTCGGATAAACCTACTCATAGGTTTTTGCTCGTAAAATTGACGCATCCCGCTCAGATCTACAGGAGATCTTATGCACTCAGATCTATAAGAGATCTTGGAGAGCTGGACAATATCTCGATAGTGGTCTCCCCGAGTATGAACAACCAAGTGGAGGCGCCTTAAGTGAATGAGGAGCTTTTGGAGGCCCTCCCTACGCAGAAGTGCCCAGGGTAGGATGGATTGACACCATCCTTCAAGTGCTTTTGGGAGTACATTCACACCCCTCTTCGGTTGTCTTTGCAAGAGATTTTCGCTCTAGGTCTCTACCCCTATCCCTGAGTCAGGGGTGGATTTGTTTTGATAAAAAAGGAGGGGGCAGGTCTGATACCTGCATAAGTGAAACTGTATCACCTAACACTGATGTGACTTGCACCTGACCAATCCCTTCCACAGGATAAGCTGCATTGTTTCTACAAGTGACAATGCCCCCATGTAGAGCATCACTCAAGGACTGAAACAGAGATTTGCAAAAGGTCATGTGCTTAGAAGCACCGTTGTCAAAATACCAGGCTCACTTAGAATTTGAAATATATAAAGCTGAAGCATGCATCTCTGGATTGTAGTGGCAGGTCACAACAAATGCCCATTCATCATGAGCCGAGTTTGCTTCCTTATGAGGGTGATCATGGGCAGCACGAGCATGTGTGCTAAGTGTGTGGCATTCAATTATTGCTGTGTACCGCAAGACCTTTTTTCTGTTTTTTCTTCTTTGAGCAATGCGCTTTTGACATTCAAAAGTGTCATGGCCAGGCTTTTTGCAATAATTACAGCACTTCTCCCCATGAGCAGGAGAAGAAGATGATGAGGTACAATGAACGTTTGGGCTTGCTGTAATCCCCCCCCCTTGCCTTTGCTTCTGTGAACGGTAGCAAAGGCATGATCTACATGAGTATAAACACCCCTGTTTCTATTTTGATGGCTCGACTCCTGCAGGAGTAGGGAAACAAGCTAATCGAAAGAATAGTGGTTGGCCACTAGCCTCAATGTCGTAGCAAGTCCCTGTTATGAGTGAGGGAGCCCATCAAGTGTCATAGACACTAGCTGTGAATCTGGGACAATGTCATCAACATTAATGAGCTGCTCTCTAAAATCATTAATCTATGTGAGGTAGGTGTCCATGATGCCCCCTTGGTTGATCTTAACACCATCCAGCTGCTTGCGCAAATAGGCAACCCTAGCCTCATTCTAGAGATTGGCCAAAGTATCCCATGCAGCCCTTGCCTCATTCCAAATTTGATAGAAATTGGCCGAAGTGTCCCATGCAGCCCTTGCTGTCTTATAAGACCAAATGTCTGGGATAACTTCCCTTTTGCTATCAATAGCAATCACTGCATGTGCATGTGCATCTCTCTGATCCCAACGGATCTGTTCCGGTGTGAAAGGCACTACGAGCAGTGGTAGATGAACCAGAAGTGGCGATGGTAGTTGTTGCGGGGGCAGCAGATGCCTGTGCTGGAAAGATGGGTCAAGTCTCAGAACCAAAAATAATAGCCCGAAAATTCCTGGATACCAATAGGTGGCACACCAAGTGCGACCACATGGGATAGATGGTACCATCAAGTCTGTCCTGAGCGACGAGCATTCCAAATGACTCATTGTTTGCCATTGCAAATAAAAATTCCCCAAAAAAGAAAGTGCGCTGCAAATGTCAAAGTTTCAAGGCAACAATGCCATGAGCTCGCTGCACAAGAGTGGACTGCAAATCTGCAAATGTCAACTCAAAAAATTAAAGCAAGGCTTTGCAAGTGTTTTTGCCACAAAGGGCTGCTCAAACACTGAGCAAAAATGCAAAAGGTTGTCCCCCAAATCCCATCAATAAGCTGACCTGCAAAATTATGTCCAAGAAAGCACTGGCCTGCAGAAGTGACCAGCCCAAATCAAAGGGCAAACGTCTGCAAATCTATCCAATGCAAATCTGAGATGAATTTGTCCACAAATAGTGGATGATGTTCCTCTAAAGCAATCTTCGAGGCAAGAGTGCCAAATGGAGGACAGGGGATACAAAAGTCCCAAAATTTTCAAGAACAAACTACCCTAAATTGAGCTGTACCATGCAAATGTCACTGCAAATGACACCAAATCTAGCAAAAGCCCCAAATTCTGAGAGGGTAATTATGCCAAAGAGAGAAAAATGGGACAAAATCCCAAACTGTGCTGCAATCCACCAAATGTCCCTCAATGTGCTGCAATTTCTAGCCAATGTCAATGCTCCTGTATGCAATGTCTACAATAAATTGCCCCTAGCCTCAAAAATCCCCAAAATATGTGAAAATCAAACTACTGACTATAGCAAATGTCTACAATCTCACTCAAACTGAGTGTAAAAGTTCTTGCAAATCTGCTAGAAGCCTTGTCCTTTGCAAAATTGAAGCCCTATGTGAAAAGGCCCAATTTATAAAGGGTAAATTGCAACAAAAGAGGGGAAAACCAAGAAAAGCCCCAAATTTCAACTATATCAGACAATAGAACTGAAAACCTACAAATCTGAGCCAATAATGGTGCTAGGTTGAAGCAATGTCAACCAAAAGCCCCAAATCTGTGATCAAAGCAGTAATTTTCAGTTGTATTGACGATTTGCCGCTAGGACGATCTGTGATCTACAAAAGTTTCTTTCATCTGTACGGACACTATCCAAGCTGTACGGACGGCTTGCAAACAAATTGTACAGAAGTTGCGTATAGATCTGGTAGGTTGAACGGCTAGTTTGATGAGAACGTACGATAGATTTCAAGGAGCACATGGCAGATGGTACGGACTACAGCAGATTTCAAGGATGTCCACAGTGTAGATACATGTACAGCGCTTGTACAGATGGATTGTCGTACGGTGTACAAACAATAGGGTCGCTGACAATGGTTGTAAGTTGAAGCACTGTACGGACGATCACCACAGAGTTCAGCCTACGGACAAATGCTTGAACCTAGCACATGCAATACGGGTGAGTTCCGTGCATTGTATGGATTATTCGCGCCACTTGGTCGGATGCTCACCTAGGCTATACAGATACTCAAAACAAGTTGTATGGATAATATCCCAAACTTGTACAAATGTGTACCATACGATTGGCGATGGTGGATGCAGCACAAATGTAGGCTAGAACAGCAAAGTGATGATTCAACTCCTACATATATTGACATGTGGGAATGGGGAGTAAGCTAGATCAACACTGCTCTGATACCACTACTAGGTGTGGGGAGCAATGGAATGCAAGTGGAATGCAAGAGAGCCAACAACAGCTCAGAGAACTCAGCAAACTAAGTAGCTTACAAGGCCATACCAGGGCAAAGTGCTCACAAGGCCTCCCACAATGCTTCAGGCGCACTTTCAGAATCCACCGACAAAGGGCTAGCTTTACCCTAGTGAGGTTGACTGCCATGTATGCGGCACCTTTTTGGGGGAATGATCTCGCGGCGACAAACTGGAGGAGATTTGAGCGGCTACAGGTGATTATGGGGTCTAGGATGATTTGGAGTAAGCCCTAGTCCCCCATCAGATAGTACATGCAGAGTTCGCCATGACACCACTCCAAATTGATTCCATCTTTCAAACAGTGGAATTCCTCCATAGAGTTTGGGCCTTACCCCACTGGAGACTGCCGAGGCAAGCACAAGAGTCATCCAGGCGGCTAGGGGTCAGCGCAACATGATATGCGCATGTATTTGGTTTGCTAGAAAGGGTATTTAGAAGGACTGGCTTTCCCCCTTTCAATATAGCATGGATGCACCATCCGTGTTCATCCCACGAGATAAGATTAACCATATCATACAATTAGATCTCCTCCAACTCCATACATCTCGAACTTTTTTTTTTTTGCCTGGGGGGGCCAAGAGTTCCCCACTAAGATCCAGTTCTATCACGACCACTTCTTGAGAGCTTCAAAGGATGGACTCACCATTAGACCCCATTACCTAGAGGACAAAGGTCTCACATGCACTGAGGATTGCCATTGGACAACTCGTCCCATCAATTAAAGATTGAGGCAAAGAGAGCTACAAGCACACCTAGAGAGTACCAGAACTATAGGTTATGCACGCTAGGGGATGTTGAGACAAAGGGGCACTTCTGGTTTGCCTGCCCAGCCTACTAAGAGGTTTGGGGACAATACCACTGCCTCTTTAGGAGCGGTATGGCTTTGGTCCACTCTCACAATTGATCCACTTCCACGACCAGATCCATGTTGTTGGGCATAGAGAGACACTATTGTGACGGGTCAGACAGCAACAAGAGGTGACCACACCACAAGAGGCTTAGGTAGTCCGAGCACAGTGACATGTCACGAACTTTCATGCATTTGAGTTAACTCCATAACAGAGTGGGGTGGAGGAGGAGGACATGATGGCAGTATGGATCAACAGGAAAGATGGCATGACACTGCCGAGCCAGAGACACAAAAACCACACATGACACAGAGAGTGACCAAAGCACATACGATCGACGTCCGGTCTATCTCAGCTTTCCTCACTAGAGACGAGGCGTCACTCTTGACATAGCCCATCAGATATAGAGGTCGAGGAGACCACGTCCTCCACCACAACGAGAGACAACTCGGCGGAAGTAGATCAGGGACATCTCTACAGCCAACCAGAGAGCCACTACGGTGCCGGGGTTTGGATCTTGAATTTTAGTTTTCAGTTTCAAGTTTTGAGTTTGAGCTCTTTAGCTCTTTAGCTTAGAATAGCACTCAACAAGGACCCAAGCACACCCCTTTGCTTCATCCCACAAAGGCTTGTATGAGTTTCTTCTCTTGATGTACTTTGTCCCATAGGCCTTCTGAGGGCGTTAATATATGTTTCTTTCTCTCAACATACACACTCTTTCTCTACCTTTTTTGGGTGAATCCATTTGTCATTATAATACAAAGAACAGTCCCAAGGACAAGCAGCTACAAACATCAGAAGATGTCATTATATGACAAGAAAGAAAGATAATCTATATCTCAAGCACACACGCACATAGACCAGACCCCCCCCCCTTCCAGAAAACTTAAAAAGGGAATTAAAGTGCCTACTGACCTTCAACTTGAGAGCCATTGCAGCTGCATCTTTCGTAGTTATCTTTTCGTGTGCATTTCTGTCATTTGAAGAAGCTCCATCATTCCTAGCTTTCTTGGGCTCCTGTACAAAAAACCAAAGAAGCTAAGGCACGTAACTGCACAGATATTATAAAATAAATGACAGCTGCTGACTATACACACGTGTAGCAACAAGCTATTTAGTGTCCCTGTTCCCATGTTTTATTCCATGAAATCAACCAAATTTTCCAAAAGCTTTAGATTAGAAGCCTACAATAAGGAACAATGGCCTGCCCCTACCCCCAAAGAAAGAATAGAAAGTTCATTTATTCTGAGGCATGAAATACATGTTGCCACAGTAGATTTTATAAGCATAAGAGTGGAATATGAACAAATCCCTTAAGTTGTCCATGATGTTTTAGCCCTTCATTTGGACGAGCCGAGATTACCTTAGGAGGCACAAATGCAGCCTCTCGTTTTCTTTTGCTCTCAACTGCTTTTTCAGCCTGCTTCTCATTCTTCTCCTGCCACTTCTTGGCAGCTTTCCTCTCTGCACTAAGAAAGTATTCTCCACTTTCCAATTGCAAGTCCACCTATCATGGCAGCAAACATTAACTTCATGCAAACCTCTCTCTCTCTCTCTCTCTCTCTCTCTCTCTCTCTCTCTCTCTCAGAGGAAGCTTTATGCCAATACATGGTCCGCCCCAAGCTTGAGAAGATGGATGCAAACAAAATACCACACAAAGCAATGGAAGCTAAAAAGACCACTGAATGGCACAGATGGAAGAGAATGGATGGAATTATGGGGCATACATAGCAGGAGATAAGATATTTAGTAACGCAGAAAATGCTAGAGAAACTATGGCAAGACCGGCCATGAAAAGGCAGTTTTACAAACAATAAATTAATCCAATGGACAGTTATGAGATGCAAATATACCTCAGGGACGATATATCAATGTTCGAAAGGCATTTAATCTGCAAAAAAGGACCAGCTCACATGAACTAGAGGTGGAGAGGGGCAGGTGGGCAAGACCCAGGATCCCAAGAGATGCAAGAATCTGCAAATCTGCCCCACCGCGGAGGTAAAAGATGAGCAGCACATACTCCTAAAATGTTGAGCATAAATACACATCAGAGAAAAATATGGGAACAGCAGGGACAGACCGAAACCCTGTTGGAACAACCAGCCAAAATACTGGGAAGTTACCGAGATGAAGTTTTGGAACACCGTAGCAGAGTTCTCGAGCTAGAGCATAAGTTAGCTAAGCAAGTACTCACAACATAGCATGTTTTGTAAAGATTTCTTTCGGTGGGTGTAAAAGACCACTATTGGTTTATGGCAGTCACCAGCCCCATAAAGGACTTTAATACAATCATCTCATATCATATCTCTCTCACACACACATACACACAATAAATAGATCCTATCAAACACAAAGAAAGAAGGAACAAAGTCCAACAATGCTCGTGAGTTTTAATCAGTAGTGCCACAGCCAAAGCATCCAGTTTCAGCTCTGTAGATATTGCAACCAAAAAGATGAGTCATTTGAACTACTTAACTTATCCTGGCCACACACCAAGGCCCAAGTTCTACTGAAACACTAACTCCTGAGAGACTTTAATACAATCATCTCATATCATCTCTCTCTCACACACACATACACACAATAAATAGATCCTATCAAACACAAAGAAAGAAGGAACAAAGTCCAACAATGCTCGTGAGTTTTGGTCAGTAGCGCCACAGCCAAAGCATCCAGTTTCAGCTCTGTAGATATTGCAACCAAAAAGATGAGTCATTTGAACTACTTAACTTATCCTGGCCACACACCAAGGCCCAAGTTCTACTGAAACACTAACTCCTGAGAGACGTTGACACACACCCCATAAAAGGCAAGTCAGATGGCCCCCTCCGCACTGAGGCAGGCAGAAGAATATGGGACAGACAAGATATCCCTGCTTGTGATAGGGAAAAAGAGAAAATCAGTTGCATGTATCCAGTAGGTAACTTTCCTAGAACAAAATTCCTAAACTTCAAGGCAAGAATAAATATTACTTTTAAACTGTTTTTTTCTTAGAAAGCACCTTACTAGATTATAGCTATAATAATAGCTTTTGCTAAGAAAGTTAGGAAAGCATGGCCACCCCACAGCTTCATTTGATGATAAAACAGAAGTTTTATGTTTATTCTGTTTTTCAAACAACAGAAGCAGTAGGTATGCCCAATACTCGAGTCTCATTGAGCAAAAAGTAAAGTGAAGGGTTGGGCCTCTTAAAGAACAAGCATCCACTCCTACCAAAGACGACCTGCTCCCTGCTCGACGTGCTTTGCTAGCCACCCTCTGTTGCCCTCCATTCTCCACCCATGCCTTCTCTCCCCTTCGCCACTCCATGTCCCCACTTCTGCCTTTGACGGGTCTATAGGCAGGAAGTTTTGGGCCACCGCACGTCCTGCTCAGGGGATGCAGCTCCCGCTGAACCCCCGCTTCTATTTTTGTCAATTTGTCTGGCTTTTCAGTCATACCAGTAGGCAGCCCACTTTGACCTGCCTGCCTGCGCTTACACTTGGGGATTGTGTCTGCTTTCAGTACTGGCCCTAGGGCCATTGTGCCCTACTTTTGCTGTGTCTTGTCTATCTCCCCTGCCCCTTCTTTTTCGCCGCCCCTCCTCCTTCCTTGTCGCGCCATGTCCTATTTCATCAACCCGTCCTTTTTCTTTTCCCTGTTCTAGCAGACAGGGCTTTGGTCAACAAAGGCGGCAGAGATCTTTAATGAACTTTCTTTCTGCCTTCACTTTGACATGCTGCTGCAGTAGCCTGTCAGTCTGCTGCTTGTTGTGGCCTCGACTTGCACATGCAGTCTTCCACTGGCTGTTCTCGGCAGCCCGTTTCTTGCCGCTGGTGCTACGCACTGATGCAGACTGTTCCTGCTGCTGTACCAACCCAAGTATCATCATACTCATGCCCTAATAGAAGATCTATGTGTTGCCCAGCCTCCAGGTGGCAACTTTCTGTAACCCTCAAGTCCTCTAGGGTCTTCATGTACCAGCGTGGTAATCTTTTCTCATTTGTAAGAGTTTTCTTCTTTGGCGGGTTTGATTGTGTTCCTTCTGAATGTGATTCTGAACTTTCTGAATGTGATTCCGCTTCCTTTGCTGATCATACCTATCTTTTCTTTAGCATCTCTACCCGCCGCTGCACAGCACTTTCTACCTCGTTGAGTTCTTACTCCAGCTACCATGATATACGCTTTGATCGCGATCACTCACCTACTTACTCTAGCCGTCTGTACATACTTCTCGCATACATTGACTTTATACCCCTATTAGAGGACCGTGCTGCCCTAGTCACTCGCTCACTACACGAGACTGCTCTTCACACCGTACCCTGTAATAGCTAGTACGATGATGAGTGCAAGGCTTCACGCCGTCAGCTCAAATTTGAAACAAAAAACAGCCTTCCGAGTGAACCAAAGACACTACGCGAGTACCGTCGTCTGGTACGTAGGAAGAAACTTGACTTCGTGCGCCGGAATGAGGAGGAGCTACTGAACATTCTGTTCAGCAATAACTCTAAGGACTTCAGGCGGAGATTTCTAGAGGGACAGTCCCCCCCACCACTCACTGACACTCAAGTGTGGTCTGAAAATGCACGCACGCTCTATGATATCCCAAACCAGCCAGCCCCTAACGTATCACATATGCCACGCCCCACATCCTGCACCCTCTTCACTAGGGGGGGGATAAAGGATGTCGTAATGAAACTTCATCATGGCCAAGCGAAGGATCATGAGGGACTATGCACTGAGTTCATTGCATATGGGATTAACCTCCTAGCCCCGATCTTAGCTAAGCTATTTACTGAAGCTGTTTGCTTGGGGTTTCCATGCACCAATCTCACCCATCCACAAGGCACGGGATCCCATGAACCCAGAGAACTACGAGACCATTATGATTGGACATGTCATGTCCAAGATTTCTGCATCAGTACTTGATTCTGAGGTCAGTTGATTTGCGGAGTGTCGAGGACTCAGAGCAACGGGACAAGCCCATTTCAAGCGGGATCATGGGACCATGGACCACATTCTCGCGCTCATATGTATAATCGAGGAGGCGAGGGCACAGAAGCAGAGGGTTTATTGTTGCTTTGTGGATTTCCGCAAGGCATTTGACATCGTTCTGAGAGCCCGTCTCATACGACGCCTACAAGATTTGGGTTACGACCAGGAGATCATTTGGGCTGTCATGGCACTTTATGAGCGAGTTTCAGGCAGAGTCCGGACAGGATCTGGATGGACAGACGAGATCATGAGCACTATCGGGGTCAAACAAGGGTGCCCATTATCACCTACCTTGTTTGGTCTCTACATCAACGAGCTCGACACAGTGATGTAGGCATAGGGTGGGGTAGGTTGCTCTCTCGCAGGCACGCTGATCCGGATATTACTTTACGCTGATGACGTGGCTTTCTTGTCTTCCTAGCAGAGGGACTCCAGAAACACCTTGACGCACTACAGTCCTTTTGTGAATCTCATGATTTGAAGGTCAACTTGGGTAAAACCAAGGTTATGATCTTCAATACATCTCGAGCCATCATGCGAGATGAGCATTTCGCATTTGATGGGTCCCCTATTGAGGTAGTTTCATCATACACTTATCTGGGGGTCGTCTTTTCCGGACCCATCTTCACCATGAGACCCGCGATGCAGGCGCGCTTAAGCAGAGGATATGCTTCATTGGCTAGACTAGATAGACATTGCTTCTACTCTAACTTTCAGGATCCACGGACCAAAGGGTTGCTTTTTGCCTCCTTGGTCCGCCCAGCAGGGATGTATGGCAGTCCATGCTGGGGGCCAGACTTGTCGAATACAGAGTGGGCCAGGATGGAGCGGCTACAAGTTCTCATGTTATCACGGATGATCCGTGGTAAGCCATCTGTCCCTCACCAGATGATTCGAGCGGAGTTTGGGTCACTCCAATTACAGCTAGATGCTGCATTTCAGGTCATTACGTATCTGTACTGAGTCAGGGAGTATGGGGATTACACATCTGGGCGTAGCAGGATACCATGGCTAGCACTGTCCTCTTCTATGGCACTTGCAATAGGGGGAGACCAGAGATGCTGGTATGCACGCACAGAGAGATGGTTTGAAGGACTAGGGCTCCACATGGATAGACTACCTCCTTTCCAGTACAGCATGGATGCTCCTTTCTCTCCCCTCCTATCACACGAGGTCAACCAGGTTATCCGTGAGGATCTACTAGAGCTACACACATTCCGGCCTTAGTTGGCCCGAGTGATCTTCCATTGAAGCTGCGCTTCTACAGAGATCACTTCTTACATATCACAGCAGAGGGTTTCATTGATCCACCAGGATACACGCAAATTCACCTACCCCCCTCGCTGAGGATCTCCCTTGAGCAATTCCGGGTCTCTTCACACAGACTTCATATCGAAAGCAGCAGAGCAGAGCGGTTACCAAGGGAGAGGCGTGCAGGAGGTTGAGACAGAGGAGCATTTCATGTTCAGGTGTCATGTTTACTATAAGATCCGAGGGCGTTTCTATTGCCTCTTCAGAGATAGTTATGGAGTTTTGGCCCGTTTCCTCTCCTACCCAGACCAACGATGTTTGGCTGGTTTCATTCATGAGGTGCTCAAACACCGCGATGTCCGAGCACGGAGACAGGAGCCGACTTCTCCCTCGACTGATACCTCTCAGAGCTCTATCACGGAGTTCTTTCAGCCAGATCACATAGACCCCCACGAGGCGAGACCTCGACATGACTGTGACCCGAAGCCTGTGACCCGACAGCTCAGACAGAGGGTTGACTCACAGATCATACTTGGGGACCCCTCCTTGTTTAGGGTAGGAGCTCGACCGACGGGGGTCACAGTGGCCCTGGTTAGATGCAGAGCTACGACCAGGAGACGTACCAAGACTGAACCCTTGAGGGGGCGACATCGCTCTATTGCTGACCTCATGCCTCCACTTCCACAGCCTCATCCATCCTGATGTCCTGGTGCTGATGATGATGATGATGATGGTTATGATGATGCCGATGATGATACTGAGATTGATATATGTAGTCGAGATATGACTATGTTGTATTTAGGACTTAATACTGCCATTTTGCATTTTTTTGCATTCTGCATTGGTGTGGATGCTCGTTTAGTAGCTCCACTACCACAACTCATTGTATCAGGTTTTTGACAATCTCATAGACCCATCGGTCTTCCAAAGACTTTAATAAACTTTCTTTCTTTCTTTCTTTCTAAGCTTGGCACCGTCGAGGTTATGCAGGTGCTGTGGTTGTTTCATTGTCTAGATAGGGCTTAGTCTATTGGACAACTATGTCCTTGCTAACCAACACTTTCAGTGACTCCTTGTCATATAGCCAATAAAATTTGGACTCATCATTATATTTGACAAGCTTTATGATAGGCTTCTTTCTAGTATTCACGACGCAAACAGACGCTCTCTGTCCATAAGGACCTTGGAACATTTTTACCTCTCAGCACGCTCAAACCCATCTCTAGAATCGTACTATTCTTGTGCTCTGCCCCCCATTTTGTTGGGATGTTCGTGCTGGCATCAACTCATGTTTGATGCCGTTCTTCTTGCAATATGCATTGAACTCACCTGATGTGAATTGTCCCCCTCGGTTTGTTCTGAAAGTATTAAGTTCCCTTCCTGTCTCCTTGTCTACTTTAATCCTTTGTTCTTGAATTTCTCTAGAGCTTGTGACTTCTTGGACAAAGAGTAGACCCAAATCATTCTTTCAAGTCATCAATAAAGGTTAGGAAGTATTTTCACCATAAAGTGATCTAGTAGGCATGGGCCCACGGATATCTAAATGAAACTCCAGTGGATCAATGACCTGATTTGTGTTTGACGGGCATGATGCCTGGTGTTGCTTGCCTTCCAATGAAGATCTGCAAACTTCCGGTTTGCTTGTCAGTTATAGAAGTCTCTCCACCATGCTTGCCTTCTGCATCTCTCCCAAAGCTATGTATCCGATGTGCACGTGCCATAATCTAGACATTCTTGTGTACCATTATTGCACTAATCTTGTAGAGTCACTCTTTCTCAATGATTCGGACTCTCCCTTGTTAGAATTATTCTTTTTCAGATCCTCCCCCTCCTTTCTCAACTATCCTTTCCGAACGTCTCATAGTAGAAGCACTCCTTTTCTTAGAATCTCTAGATTTGTATTTTTTGGAGTCTCCATCAGATTGAATCTTGCTCTTGATGGGCTTTTTGCTTTATAAGGAAGGCCTTGTGGCTGGATCCATTAAACTTCTCCTCTTTTTTGCTCACTCCATTCATCAATAACTTCTTGGATGAGGTTGAAATCATTATCGCCTTCCACCACCAGTAATTGTCCATACCGATTACTCTCGATCACAACACGTGCATCATTAGCTTCATCAAGATGTAGCAAGTAAGGCATCAACTCTCCCAGTAGAATGTAATCTCCCTTGTCTTGTACATTAAACATATGAGGGAATATGCAATTTGTTGGAGGATTGATGCAAGCCTTGTATGGAGAGTCATCAATAAGTATTGTTCTCCTAGCATCACATCCAAACACCTTTGAGATTTTTGCTAAGGGTTTAAACAGTGCCTCTACATCAACCTTGTAGGGCCTATTTATCCTCCTCTTGCTATCCCTACTGAGCCCATATCACGAAGAAAGGGAGGTTTTCCTATGCATATATTTGACGATTTTCTACCATCTTAAGGACATTATGCTCTGTCGCTGTTAGTCAAATTTCTACATTAAATTTTTCTAGCAAGATCCTTAGAAATTTGATGCACCCAAGTCGAATAAACATAAAGCTATTGTGGCCATACATAACAGATGGGTATATTGGTGACTTGAACAAGCAATGGGCTAATAGAAACCCATTCCAATCCAAGATCACATCATCCTTGGCTTATCCAGAGATGATGGCGTTGAATGGATTACATCTGTATTGGCTCACTAGATCTTGACTCCTCCAAACTGCCTTATGCTAGCTTCTTCTTGTGGAAGTAGGGGCAATAGCTCTTCAAATGTAACTGTGCCGACCGTTGCCCCGCAATGACGGTGGTCACAAAACCTTTGTAGCTCCCGGGAACATGCAAAGTAGAAGCATAGCAACCTGAGACGAATCCGTTTGTTGACCAACTAGGGAAAGCTGGTCCCTTACTATCGTCATCTTTGTCATGTGATCATGTACTTAGGCCCCCTCATCCAGTAGTAAAGTTTAGTCAAGGAGTCTAGCTGCGTTGTTGATCTTGTGCATGTCCTTCAAAATAGGCCATGCTTGAAACGCATATCTGCAAGCTGAATATGCTGCAGGGTCATCTGCAATCGTGCCAATGATTATGACTAAGGGCCTTTGCATGTTGTTGTGCCCAATCTTTGATTGCTATAGGATCTCTTGGTGTCACCAATACCATGGCAGCATTCTCTATGTCTTGGCGCATGAGATCTATTCGTGTCATAATTTCCCAAAACGCTCACCGCAAGGTGGCCATCTTCCAGAGTGGGTAATTTGTACAATCAAGCTTTCCTAAATCCCCAAAAGCTTAGAATTGGTAATTTGGTGGCCAGGACGAGGATGTGAAAGGCTGAAGGGAGTGAGCACTCTTTAAAAAGTGTCAACTTTTGTATGTTGTTGAAATTGGAGTCGCCTCTTTCTCATGAGGAGCTCCTTCCTTTAGGATTTGGGGTGTATCAGAAGAGTCGCGGACAAGGCTTCGATACCATCAAGTGCTTCCTATAACACTTGTACGCAATAGAAAACAAACGTGAACTCTTTCCAAGGCATGCGCAATAGTACAGTGCAAATAATATAACATAAAACATGGATTTGCAGAAGATATGACTTCAAATAGAACCTCAAAAAATACTCAATACATCCAAAACACTGTTGGGATTTGTGGACTCAACAGACTTTATATTGCATGCAGTGAGAAAACTGAAATTGTAATGAAACCTTGAGATTCTTTGACACTATCGATCTGAATGATATAGACCGGAAAATCAGCTGCGCAATAAACTCAGACAAAGAAAAGATGTATTCACGTAAGAAATATCCTTGCCACGAGCAGAGATGAACCCAAGAATAAAGGCAGCCAAAATCATGAGCAATCAGTTCTTACCACTAAACAACTTCTTCTGTAGCCTTTCATCAACACATGTCTAGACCTTGGAAAATTCTCTTTAACTGTTCAAAGAATTTCTGACTCCCCAAACGATTTGCTATGAGAATCACAACATGAAAACTTTCAGACAATCAAAGACTTATGACGTGCTCAAATTTTCTCTGCACCACACAGGCCCTCAAACGACTTGGATCAAAACCCAGATTCTTTCATAAGCTTTCAGACCCTCAGGGATGCTTTCGTCCACCTCACGAACAACAGACTTAGGAAACCCGCTCTGATACCGATTGTTACGATTTGTGGACTCAACAGACTTTATATTGCATGCAGTGAGAAAACTGAAATTGTAATGAAACCTTGAGATTCTTTGACACTATCGATTTGAATGACATAAACCCGAAAATCAGCTGTGCAATAAACTAATAAACTCAGACTAAGAAAATATGTATTCATGTAAGAAATCTCCTTGATGTCGAATGACTGCTTGAGCTCACCTCTACGGAGTTTGTTGCATTTACAAAAGACTCTTATTGACTCGACTGACTCGTCTATCTTACTTTAGAGCTAACCTTATAGCTGCAGCTACATAGACTCTTTAGAGCATCACGTTGATCCCGACTCTCATCAGTGAAACCACCGGCTGGACAAAGAGAGAAAACTCATGGCTCAGAGAGAGTTTATATCGACCTGGCAACACCACCTTGGAACCTCTTTCACCACCATGAAGTCACGTGTTTCAGCCAACCTTTGCTCACAAGCACCCATGTCGTCTCAACAGCTGAAGCTGGTTGGTCCACATACAATGACCAATGCATGGCCACTTGCCACCTTGACATTCCCGAATGGTCCAATCACAAAGCATCTAAACAAGGCCTCCCCAACCTTAGAAGCATGTCATGCCTCCCCATGAGGGTCATTTTCCAACAAACACACCCAACAATACATTGCAAAAGACCTGTCATAAAACACTGATTTGCTAAAGATATGACATCAAGTACAACCTCAAAAAGTACTCAGTATATTTGTCCACAGAAGTGGGAAAGTGTAACTCCAAGTAGAGCACAAACACTAGCGGTGTTGACCAAAGCTAGCTAACCAGGGACGACCTAGTTTGTTGCAGATCAAATGACCAGATGAGACTGACCTAGTTTGTTGCAAATCAGCCCAGTTGCTGAGCTATGTTGACCTGACCGACAGGTCAAACATGTCAACTGTACTTGTCTGATTTATTGACTGAACCGGTCAGCCTTGCACCTTTCCAAGTGCCTCTTCTGGTCGCATATTTGGTGTAGATATGCTACTGACTATGTTAGCAATCTACAACACTAATCTTTCTTCCAGATTGCCTCTATTTGAGGATTCTTGTAGCTGCTCACAATCTCTACCTACCTTGCCTAGTCTATAGATCTACTCCCCTTTGTCCAAAGGCTAATAGGTGGGGTTAGTGATCTCAAACTGGGGGATTTTTGGGTCCTACCCCCTCGGCCATCCTACTAATGATCTGGAAGGACATGGGGGTGAGAAGAGGGAGGGCTCGCAAAACATGGTGTAAAACCTTGGCCAAGTTGCCCATCTCTTTGCAGCCTAGGTGCTGCCTTAGTAGGCATGAAACCTTACCTCACTGCTTAAAGAAAGGTGCCCTCCTGCTAATGATCTGGAAGAACCTGGGGGCGAGGGGAGGGGTGGCTTGTGGTCCATCTGCTTGCAGTACCTGGTAGGCATGAGACCTCAACCCATTGCTTGCTGACACCTCGAACCAAGGTCTCTAGAAGTATCTCCTCTAGAAGAAGAGTATCGATATCATCTACAATTAGTCGCACCTTCAGACTCCATTGTCAAAAACCAAAGCTGTTGTGGTCCATGACGCGAGTACAATAGGCTCCAATAGAGGACAAGATAGATCTGTACTCTTTGGGAAGGCTTGGGAAGCGAAGCATAATGGGATACCGTGGTGTGTGATGCATCATCGCCATATCGTCCAATGTGAAACTATGGTATCAAGAGATGAAGAAAACCAGTGTGATCCAAGGTAAACTGAGCTCTACTCCACCCATGCTTGAGTGATGTCTAAGGAGTTACGCTAAAGGAGAACAACCCTCTCTCGTAGACGTAGTCTTGTCGGGGTGTGGGGATGAGACCAACAAGGTGTCCCACCACCACTCTTTCCTGAAGGGACTACATAGCCTTCTGCATTTGTTGTTGTCCTTTGGGGAAAGGGGGTTTTGGATGGCTAAGTTGATGATATTGCCACGTGAGCCCCTCTCGCCAAACCAAAAGGCTACCTTTTGCTCCTGATTTAGTGTCAAAACTTGATTTGATTTAAAATCAAGCCTTGAGAACTTCTATCCTGATTCAATGTCAAGACTCAAGCTAAACTAGATGTGAATGTCTAAGTTGCATTAATTCGTGTGAATTTTCTTTAATGAAAAAACATTTTTCCTTATTTAAAATGAAATGGACAAAATTATCCCATTTTATTCGTACAAATAACTTTATTATGAATAAATGGTTATTCATACGAATAAACCTTATTTGTGCAATATAAAAGTTGTTCGTACAAATAACGTTATGAAGTTATTTTTCCCTAAGGCTTCGAAAGACCGAAGGGTCTATGAGACTAAAAAGAACTAAACTAAATGGGTAGAGCCTCTAAGCGGGCATCAACGCCCATGCCAAATACAACATAATAATATAATTATCATCGTACAAACACTAGTACATAAACTGTCTAAGCCCATGGAAAGAATGGAAGCTATGGTGTGGTATCACTATGGTGGTCCTCTGGAAGCTAGCAGATGTAGAAAAGGGGTAGGAGACAGATTAGAGAAAAGGGAATTGAGGGGGGAGAGAGAGAGAGAGAGAGAGAGAGAGAGAGAGAGAGAGAGAGAGAGAAGGGGTAGGAGAGAGATGACGAGGTGGAAAGAGAACCGGGAGGGGACAGAGAGAGAGAGAGAGAGAGAGAGAGAGAAAGAAAGAAAGAAAGAAATATATATTAACGTCCGTAGGAGGCCTCGCGGGCCTATGGGACAAAGTACAGAATCAAGTAACTCATGCAGACCACTGTGGGCCGAGGCAAAGGGCTTGCTAAGGAGGCCCTTGTTGAGTACTAAAATGCTATACTAGTACAAAATAGCAAAAAGGTAGCAAAAAAGCATGAGGGTGGCATGAGAATATCAAGTGCTCAGAGCTAGAGTCCCAAGTGCATGAACCGGCTCCACGTATCCAGACTCCATGGTGGCTCTCTAATGAGATGCAAAGAGCTCGCGTATTTGCATCTGTCGCGCTGTCTCCCTTGGTGGTGGAGAGAGAAAGAAAGAAAGAAAGAAATTTTATTAGAGTCTTCGGAAGACCAATGGGTCTATGAGACCAAAAGAAAACCTGATACAAATCACAGCAAGGGTGGAGCTACTGAAACGAGCATCATCACCTGTGTTGAATCCTAAGTCTGATCATACATAATCAAATACATCTAGATGTAACAATGAAAAGAAAAGGACTGGAGCGGAGCGGAATCCTTCGTACGTCATGTCGCCCTGGCTGGTGCATATCCGGTGATAGGACGCTGGCACCCGTCAAGGGGTACCGTGCGTCTTGGTCTCTTGGACGAGGCTCGACGCAAGACCAAAGCCACCGTGACTCCCGTGGGACGTATCCCGGGTCTAAACAATGACGGGAGGTCCCCAAAGTTTTGTGTGTCGTGCTGCGGTCATCGCGTTGGGGTCTCTATCACGTTTGCGGCTAGAGACTGGACGATCAATGTCACTCGATGGGAAGAACTCTATGATCCTGCTCTGAGAGGTGTCTGATGATGTGGCCAAGCCCCGTCGCCTAAGTAAGCACTCTCTGTGTCGGACCCCCTCGTGAATGAAGGCCGCAAGGCATCTCTGATCTAGGTAGGCGAGGAATCTGGAAAGGAGCCCGGAGCCATCTCTGAAGAGACAGTGGTAGCAACCTCGGATCTCGTAGTACACTGGGCACCTGAAAATAAAATGCTCCTCCGACTCAACCTCCTGATAGTCGCACAATATGCATAAGCGATGCTCCCTAGGGATCCCCTCTGCTCTATTGCTCTCTATGCGGAGGCGGTGTGATGATACCCGAAACTGTCCGATGGAGATCCGTAGTGAGTGAGGCATATGAAGCTCAATGTACCCTAGTGGTGTGATGAATCCCTCCTCCAAAATACGAACACAGTAATCTTTGTAGAAATTCAGCTCCACTGGAAGCTCCCTCGGCTCCAACCAGGTCCTAAAGGTGTGTAGCTGTAGGAGATCCTCTCGAATGACCTGGTTGGTGTGTGGCCCAATCGGGATGGTGGGTGGGAGTACCGGAGGGGCATCTAAACTGTACTGAAAGTACAGACAGTTTCCCCCGGATCGTGTGTAAGAGCATGAGGATCTGCAGGCACTCCACCCACGTCCACTCTATCTCTGACATGTCAAGTCCCCAACAAGGGCTGCCATACATACCGGCTGGTCGAACCAAGGAGTCGAAGAGAAGAGCCTTGGTCTGAGGGTCCTGGAAGTGGGAGTGGAAGGCTGAAGCATTGTCTCTCTAGCCAAGCCAGTGAGGCGCATCTCCTACTCAGTCTGGCCTGCATCGCTGGTCTCATCGTGAAGATCGGGCCAGAGAAGATGACCCCCAAGTAAGTGTATGAGGATACGATCTCAACTGGTGACCCACCGAAAGTGAACTGCTTCTGTTGCATGTTTGCTCGAGAGGTGTTAAAGATCATGACCTTGGTCTTGCCAAGGTTGACCTCCAAATCATGGGATAAACAAAAAACCTGCAGTGCATCCAGGTGTCGCTGGAGCCCCTCGGGTGTGGACGACAAGAGTGCCACGTCATCTGCATAAAGAAGAAACCTGATGATGATCCCGGCAAGTGAGCAACCGGCCCCTCCGAACGCCCCCATGAAAGTCTCAAGCTCATCGATGTAGAGGCCAAACAGGGTTGGTGATAAGGGACAACCCTGTTTGACCCCTATGGTACTCAAGATCTCATCTATCCAACCTGCACCTGTCCGAACTCGGCTTGAGACTCTCTCATAAAGTCCCATGACTGCCCAGATGATCTCCTGATCAAATCCAAGTATAAATCTGTCCAGGCTGCATTTGATCTAGCGTAGACTCTGTGTAGAGCCTGTTCTGGGTGCCATTAGTGCATGAAATCATGCATTTTAGGTCCCAAGAATGTGTACTTATATAGTAGGCATATAATTTTTTGTAAAACAGGCGCCTGGGGAAATTTTTGAATCGAAACACGTTTGGAAAATTTTCCAAACGTTAAAGCGTTTCCAAACGTCTAGCAACTATGATAGGCATTGTGCTGAAACACAGCTGAGAAATAAACACCAGAGGAAAAGGCTCTCCCAAAAGCATCCACACAAGGCTGGGATGTGGCAAATGGCAGTAGTGAAGACCGCCCTTCCCCTGCACTGAAGTCAAAGATATCACCCCTTGGAAGAGCCACTAATTGGCGCCTTTGGCTGAAATTTCTCATGGGCAAGATCATAGTGGACTGCTCACTGATAGGTTCCAACACATGGAAGAATAAAATCCACATGCATTACTGACAAGGATGTAGCATTATCATGACCTATGAGATCACCCTCCTTGGAAAGAAGCCGATTGCCTTTGTCCTTCATGATCCTCAACTTCTATTGTGATAAGTTTGCCTTATCCCCAACTATAGACTTACATTGGTCTCCTGCAATAGCACTTCCATATGCATCTTTTCCATCAAGTTGCATATCTCCATTACCTTGCTGTTGTGCACTAATGTACTGCTGGGGACAGTAACTATTTAGACCAATGTGGTTGTCATTACACCCATTTTCTAAAGTGTCATAACAGCCATCTTTCTTTTGATGCCCATTGTCTCCACCATTTTGGCTGCCATTTTCAGGTTCTATTGTAAATGTGTCATTACAGTCATTTTCCTTTTTGGAGACCATACAGTGCTGGATACTCACCTCTGCCTCAGAAACTTTGTCCTCAAAGTTTGCATGCCTAAAAGTATCCATTGTAAGGGCATCCAAGTCCTGGTCAACATCTCCATCTTGATTTCCATCATATATTAGCTCATCATTGCTTGGCTCATCACCCATCAAGCCTGCTTCATTGTCACTATTAAGTAGGCTTATTCCATCACCCTACATATAGGTACTTCTTCCCTGAACTGCTAGGGCATCATTGGAGCAATGCATTGCTTCTGCAAACAGATATAACAGCCCTCTCTTGCTTCTCATTTTTGTTTCCATTATGTGGGCTGCTGTTTGCATTTGAGCAGCTATTTCCACAAAATCCTCTTGTATTTGCAGCCTGAAAACAACCAAATTTTTGTCCTGCATACAGAGGCATCATCAACTGCTCTGAAACATGATTCGGATGTGTACTCGGGAGAGGCATAGCATGGCTGGGCTGTGCTGGCTGCATTACCAGCATTGGCATTGCTGCATTTTCCTCAGATGTTGGGTGTCTACTTTATAGGCTTGCATAGCATTTGGCATGTCTCCCCCCAGCATCATAGTTCCAACAATTGGCTGCTCTATGGCATTTGTGTCTCCACATTTAGCATAGAATGACATGGCTATCAAATCTAATAGCGGAATATGTAAGGTACAACCACCGTCATATATATCCCGACCATGCAGGTTTCGTGCTTGAAATGCACTAGCATGTGAGGCAAATTGTATTTCAGCTTGGAGGCCATGTGAAATCTGATGCATGACAATCCTCTCAATAAGCACAAAAGGAGAGAATACCTGATGCAACACATCCAATGTAATGGGATACAACAGACTGCTGATGGTAATCAAAAGGATTCTGTTGGACAGTGAATCTTCCTCAGGCTGAAGCTGCCCTAGCTTTTTTGCAAGCTACCCAAGGCCCTGCATAAGCTCCAAAAAACTAGAGGCATGTTGCCCCATGTTCCATCCATGTGCATTTGGATGTCCCAGGTGTGTAATAAAGTTGTCCCCTTTGCCAAATGTATGCACATGTGAATTCTTGTCTTCCGAAGACTCTAATAAAATTTCTTTCTTTTCTTTCTTTCTAATCTGTCCCCTATCCCTTTTCTACATTGGTATCAAGGCTTAGACCCTGGCACCTTTGTTTTCCCTTTTCCTTCTTCACTCTCTCCTTTCTGCTCTTATAGCCCCTTTCTATAATTTGCCCTCTACCCCTTTTCTACATTGGTTGGGTTAGGTTAGTTAGGATAGGGTTAGGTTAGGTTTATGCCAGCTGGGCTAGTATAACTAGGGTTATATTAATCAAGTGATTGGGTTAGGTTAGACTAATCCACTGTTCTAACTGCCCTAGCAGTCTTTAGGCTAGTACTAACTGTTCCCCCTGGCCCAAAAAAGGAAAAAAGAGAGCCTTGGCAGCCCAAATATGCAGGTTTTTGCCAGCCCTTACCAGGCTGTTTGCAGCCCATTTTCAGCCTCATTTCAGCTCCTTTGAAGCTTCTTCACCCACCTCCGTCCTTGCCTCTCCATCACATTTCAAGCAGTGAAAGAAAACCTGATACAAATCACAGTAAGGGTGGAGCTACTGAAACGAGCATCATCACCCGTGCTGAATCCTAAGTATGATCATACATAATCAAATACATCTGGATGTAACAATGAAAAGAAAAGGACTGGTGGAGCGGAGCGGAGTCCTCTATATGTCATGCCCCCCTGGCTGGTGCATAGCTGGTGATGGGACGCTGGTGCCCGTCAAGGGGTGCCGTGCGTCTCGGTCTCCTGGACGAGGCTCGACGCAAGACCAGAGCCACCGTGACTCCCGTGGGACGTATCCCGGGTCTAAACAAAGACGGGAGGTCCCCCAGAGTGATTTGTGTGTCCCCTCGATGTCTCGTGTGTCGTGCTGCGATCGTCAGGTCGGGGTCTCTGTCACGTCGGCGGCTAGAGATTGGACAATCAATGTCACTCGATGGGAAGAACTTTGTGATCCTGCTCTGAGAGGTGTCTGATGATGTGACCAAGCCCCGTCGCCTGAGTAAGTGCTCTCTATGTCGGATTCCCTCGTGAATGAAGGCCACGAGGCATCTCTGATCTAGGTAGGCGAGGAATCTCGAAAGGAGCCTGGAGCCGTCTCTGAAGAGGCAGTGGTAGCGACCTCGGATCTCGTAGTACACTGGGCACCTGAAAGAAAGGGGAAATAGGTACCCCCAGATTGAATTTGGGGGCGATTAATTCATTAGTTTGTGGGGGAGAGGGGAAGGGGGCAGTGGGATAAAGGGGGGAGGACTTAAATTAAATAAAGGGGGAAAAGGGAGGGGCAATAATTAGAGGGGGAAGGGGGAGAGGCAATCTCACGCATGGGGAGGGGAGAGGTTGAATTAAATAAGGAGGGGCATTAAAGAACGGGGGACCACTTATAAAAGGGTATGTATAGGGGAAGGAGGCTTTATAATACTATCATAAAAAAAGGGAAAATAATATAACTTGTAGCTTGATGATAGGGCTCACAAGGCCAAATTCGGTTGCTTCAGTGGTAGCAGATGACAGGGTTCCCAGGATTAGACTAGAGTCCTCCTAGAGTTGATCCTTCTAGAGACCCTTGAAGGGGGCACACTTTGCAAGCGAGTGGAGGTTTCTGAGTTACCAGGCTAGTGTCTTCGTTGCAGACGGATGGGTCACCTAGCTAGAGATTGTCCCCGCAGCCAGGGCCGTGCTCCTCCCCCCCCACCCCCGCAGAGCAGGCAGAGTCAACAAGCCAAAGCCCAGCACCCCCCAGATAGGAGCAGCAAGAGTCTCAGACCCCTGGGTGACCCCCTCAGAAGGGGACTGGACCCAGATTAAAAAGAAAAAGAAACCAAGCAAACAGGCCCGCAAGCGTCGCACGCAGAGGGCTAGACGCAAAGAGACAGACAGGGTTTTTTGAGAGGCACCTATGGAGCAGCACCAGCAGGAGCCCTTACATGGAGATCCACCTCCCCCAGCAGAAGGGGCCACTACCCAGCCAAAGGACCCTCCCGTGATGGAGGCTTCAGCGTCCCCACTCACCCTTGCGCAGCAAGCCTAGGAGCTCCACGCTGTGATGGCGGGAAGCTGCAGACGTTAGCCCGACAGTGGCTCAGGAGGAGCGAACCCAGAGGCCTGATGAGCCTAATCAGTAGAGGGGGGTATGGTCGCCCCTACTCCCCCCCACCCCCCTCCCCCTCCAGATCCCACTCCCTCTCCACTCCCCCCCCTCCCTCCTGGATCCCCCCCGCCCCTGCCCCCCCCTCGCCCCTCCTGATATGGTCACCCTCACCGCCCGCCCGCCTCCCCCCTCCCCCTCTACCCCCCTCTCCACCTCCTCAGCAGGTTCTTCAGCCTCCCACCCCTTCCCTACCTCGACACCCCTGCCAACAAGCAAGGGTAAGACGACGTCCCCTTCCGCATCCTCACCGCAACATCCTATCCGGTCGAGGAGGGAGCCAGAGGGAAGGGGCTCGTCCTCCCAAGGTTAGCAGCTCCCAATCTCCAGCCTGGGCGTCCCTTACCACGGGACTTCTGGAGATTGGGACCCTGGAATTATCTGGAGATTCCGGACTCTCACCCTCTACCCCTGGAGGTAACGCTTGTGGTCTTGCAGCCTTGGAAAGGGGCTCAATCAGCATAGTGGGCTCCCAGACACACCCAATTTGGAGATTCCAGTTCACATCCACAAGGTTGGAGAAGTGGTCCCCAGTGGTGTTTGATGCTATTATGAGAGATCAAATTTCACGCATGATGGATGAGTGGATGGTGTCACAGGGACTGGACCTTTGGCACGCCCATGGTGCGGAGGTGAATTTTCAGATGTGCTTCATACGAGAGAAGCTGGTGTCTGGTTTGGCGGTAGGAGTTATCAGATTGCTGCTTGAGGCAAAGGTTGATCAAACATACTACTGGCCACTCCATAAGTGTGCGGAGTGTTCGGGGTGGAAGTCTCCTTTATGATGAAGTGGGCACGGAAGATTGGCATTGAGCCAGTGTCCACCTTAGTACGTCAACGTACAAACACGGACTACTCGCCCTCCAAACCCCTGGCAAAGTCACACAAGGCAGTCTTTCTGGAACAGACACCCACTCACAGGAGAGCCTTGTTTTTTGCATCCTCGTCCTCATGAGCTGGACCATAGTGAGTTGGAACATGCACGCGGGCTCCACGACCATGCTCATAGTAAACCGCAATACCTAATCCTTCGGCAGGATTTGCAGAGGGCAGTGGTACGACGGACAGTGAACATCCTTTTGACTCAGGAGCATATGTTCTCAACATCAAACATCAGACGGCGACACCACCTTCTCCCAAGGAGAGATCCGGAGGAGTGGTCCCCGGCAGTAGGACGGAGCGGAGGGGTCTGCATCTCGGTCTCACAGATAGCGGCTCCAGAGGTCTATGATCAAGGCGAGCTTACCCCTGAACAGCCAGGGATAGGAGAGTCCACGATTGGGATCCCGTGTATGCCCTAGCATGCAGACAGTACCATCCGGCCTTTCGAAGGAGGCTATCAGAGTGTCTTCCGGATGTAGACTCCTGGATTGTTGGAGGGGACTTCAACAACCTTGAGCTTGGGGAGGACAAACAGGGCGGCACCGCCTTCTCTAAGATGCCAGCAACAGAGCAGAGCACCTGGGAGCAGTTCATTTTCATGATCAGTGGCAGAGACTCGTGGCAAGAGCCAGATTTCAGCAGGATACCTCGAAGCCTCCTCTTCTCTTTCGGACAAAGGAGACATGATGGACTCCTTGAGAGGCCTGACCGCTTCTACGTTGGGGACTGGGCACTACAAAGAGGCGGATCTACCAGGATTCTGACAGGTACCACGATGTCAGACCACTCTCCAGTAGTACTTCACTTAGAGCAGCCCCGTCGAGGTCTTCCCCAAAAGGGGGTCTGCATTCCAAAGGACCTCCTGCGAGACGAGGAGATTTAGCAAGTCATGGCAAGGATTTGGCAAGAGTCAGAGATGGCACTGTGCGAAGGCTGGGCTTCGTGGGTGGCCGATGCGATCCAGAGGAGCAGTGAGGAGTTGCAGGCTCATGCCCTTCAGCGGAGGAGGACTCTTCAGGAGCACGAGCGGGCACTGAGGAGAGACCTCGCCTCCATAGAGCGGCTCAGGGAGAAAGACCCAGGATCTCAGTGGCTTAGTGACAGGTTTGAGAGCGCTCACCTTGAACTTCAGGACACGAAGATTCGGCGGGATGAGTTCTCCTATGCACGTACACCTGTACAAAATAACTGCTGTGCAAGCCCTGTTGTACAACGCAGGTACGAAAGAAGATGCGACGGGCAGAACAGCTAGGGACGTAGTTGGGCGAGACGTAGTTGGGCGGCAAGACTCGGGATCTGTACGTGATCCGTACGGAAGTCCATACAGTCGTACGGACTGTACAGATGGAGCGCAGCTGAGGCTGTTGAAAGCTTTGAGCGACGCAAATCCGAAGGCAAGGGAACAGGTCCAATGGCGCTCTGATACCACTGTAGGGGCGATGAGGAAAAGAGGTACAAGAGTCGAAGGAGATAGACTGTTACGTCAACTAGATTAGATAAAATGAAAAGTACATAGTACTTGAAGGTAGACCCTAGGACTAAGTGTCCTAGGTGTCACATAGGACTAAATGTCCTATGTGGCATAAAAGGCACTAAAACACTAAGTGCCTATAACTATGCCTACAAGGCACATACCGCGGCCCATAGGGCATCACTAGAACCGGGAGAAGATGGCCTACACTTCCTTCACTTTAGCTAATTCTGTGGCTTTCATCTTGAATTGAATGGGGGTGAGCTCCTCTAAGATCCATATCCTGGCACCTCTTAATTTGTTGGTTTGCTTAAGAACTTTGCTTCTTGCTATCTTGTCCTTCAGAATTAATTTGGCTTGTGTCCCTTGTTGGAGGACACAAACCATATCTTCCGAGTCCCATTCAATCTGGGGGATTGCTTTGTGACGTGCTGAAGCTTTTCTACTGTGCTCCTATCTTGCTAGCCCTCGGGTAATCCTCCTATTCGTAGTATCCGGGTATTATTAGCTCTTCTTTCCTGTTCTTGTACTTCTTCATAGGCATCACATGTATTGATTTTGTTGTACATCTTTGCTGCAATTTCCTGTTTAGCTGATTTGACCTGAGTGGTAACTAAGTCCTGGACTTTGGTTACCAGTTTTGGTTCGACCATTGCTTCACTTTGTATCTGTAAAACTTCTTGTATGATTTCCTGTTTTGTTCCTGTAGGTTCAAGCCTGTGAGTTTGCTTCGTTGCCTTTGATAGTTCAAATTGTAAGGAGAGGGAGTCGAGGCAAAACCAGTAATGGCAGAAAAAGACAATTTCTTCGTTGTAGGGGTCAAGGTTGGGGTCGAGATAACAGGCTTCTTCTCCATGAAGGCCTTCAAGTGCTCCATGGCAGCCTGTGAATAGTTTGCAGGCCCCTTTGCTGTCCAAACACTGAGCCAGGGGCTCAGCTCAGCCTGGGGCTAAGAGTGGGCTACCGCTTGCACACCGCTGCCAGTACCTCCAATATGGTGAGCATGGAGGGAAGGTCCCCTAGTCTGATCTGTGCCTCGAACCATTGGTGAGTCTGGCATGTCTCTCGCTCTCCGGTCCTCGAATTTGCGCTCCCTGAGCCATGCTGGTCAGTGTTGTCTGGCTGTAAAAACAAGCGATTATACACTGAGTGGGGTCTGATTGTGCATCCTGATCGAACCTACGTGTCCTATGCAAATGCTCCCTATGTCAGATGGCATCATGAATGAAAGCCACCATACATCTTTGATCTAGGTAGGACAGGAGACTAGATATCCAAAACCATCCTTGAAGAGGCAGTGATAGCGACCTTTGATTTCATGCATAGTACACAAGGCATCTGAAGACGAAATGCTCCTCCGACTGTACGGCAGGACAGCCCAAATGGGTCGCCAATTTGCTGGCACTTGCAGGGCCTGGAGATTGCACGTGGGCTGGGGCAGATCCCAGCAAGAGGTGCTTAAAGCAATGCCTTAAACAGGCTGCCCAAAACAGGGTCGGCTGATCAACGAAGGGGCAGACTAGGTAGGCCTAGTCTGTGGTTGGGTGATAGACTAGTTGGCCCAGTCTACAGTGGGTCGGCTCTATAAGTAGGCACCATGAGGGGGCAGTCAGTCATTCTAGGACACCACACTTTCGGCTGCATTCCAGGGCAAAGAGGTCACGAGATAGTTCATGTTGGAGTAGACATCCAGCAGATCCAGAGCAGACCTGGGTGCAGACCTACATGCAGTAGGAGAGCATAAGGGCTGCAGAGGAAGTGTCTGTGGAGTGGAAACGTCTGTCAACAATGAACAACAGAGCGACTACTGAAGCCTATCACAAAGGCAAGTGGCAGAGAGGAAGAGGTTTCTACAAAGGGTGCAGCAAAACAGAGCCTGTTTTGGTACCTTACCTCAAGGATTTTTTCTAGAAATGTTGGTACACATTTGTACTTGAGATTCATTTATATATATTTCTACTCTGGCTAATACATCTGAGTACTCTTTTTGATCTGCCCTCTCACATCTAAGTAGTGTTCTGCATTACGTATCTTGTGATCCTGGGGTGAATCTTCCACTACAGAGTAGTGTTCGCCGTAAGCAACCTACTCTACTTTTCTGACATAGATTGTAAGATTTGCAACCCCTTCCACGTTTGTTGCCTTATGAGGTACACTCTCACTCATGGTCGTCATTGCCCACAACATTTGCCATGAGCTTTGCCCGCATCTGGGTCGACTAGTCTCCTTCAAATTATGCTTGATAACACCCTTAGAAGCATGACCATATACGGCCCAGAAAACGAGGGTCTGATGTGGGCAAACTTACCCCCAAGGAGGTAGGAATCTGGCAAGAAAGTTCTAGTACTTGTTGAAATGGCCACCTAGCTCATTAGCTCTAAAGACCCAGCCTGTTTGAGCAGACCTGGTTAGCAGATGATCAGCTGCGCTAACTATCAGCCCAACCGATTAAGCTCTGAAAGAGTGATACCTCTATAACTTTCAAAGAGTTAACCTTGTGCAATGCAAGGGGTGTGAAGATATTGAATTAGAACAATGCCGAAACTGCACCTGCACATCTACAAGCCCATTGAGCCCAAGAGACTCCCAGAACTATTTTCGAGGGATCACTGCCATTATAAAGCCAACCATCTGTCATACAAATAAGTTCCGTGCTGCTTCTCAGGCTAACAAGACAACTTCCTGAAATAGAATCAGAGTATGGCACTACAGGTGAATGTTCTTTGTTGTACCAGAAACAGACTTTCCAGTTTGGCATCGACCTTACTTGGTTTTCCTGTTGTTCAGCACAATGTTCTTTTTTGTAAGCAAAATGCATCTTTAACTTAGTCACCATTACCAAAGATTTTTTCTATCATGTATGCACTGAGGGGTCGAAATCACAAATGATAAAGAAAACCCAGCTTCCTCATACAGAGTTTAAACTTCAGCAGGCACAATGCAAAAGAGATTTCTCCTCACATTCCTGAGTGAGAGGTGGAAAACAGCATGTCAGTGAGGATAAGCGGAACTAGTACGGTGCATCCTCAGGTATTTAATTTTGATACTGAGATCATCAGAAATAATTGCTGCAATAAAACCTGGCATTACTTGAGATGCTCCACTGACTCCTATGGCATTAAACGAATTCCGAACACACAAGAAAAGCTTACCTTGCTAGGCTGCTGAGGTGGTGGAAAGGGGGTGTATGTTTTCTTCTCTTTCTTTTGAGTCTTTTTTTGCTTCACATTCTTCCTAATAAAATAATAATAATTTGATTTTAGTCATCATCACTGTAGTACAAGATATTTCTATTAATACTCAACTTTTGATACTGATGTACAAATTAGTCTACATCCTGCTTTAGAAAAAAGAAAAACGAAGCATTTACCACATTTCCTTACTTCTTGAATTTAGGAAGAAAGCGATCCCAGTTCTGATTTGCCAACTCAGGGTCCTTTGAAAGTTCTCTCTTGATCATGAGGGCCTGCACCAGTTTAAGAACAGATAGTACTTGGTCCCAGTCAGGAAGCCTAGATTTCAAGAGGCCATCTATATACATCTAGATGAATCTAGGGGCATGCCCAAACTCATTCCTCTGAGAACACAACAAATAGTGCAGTCTCAATCTCATGACAGTTACAAGGTTGAAAATTATGAACTCCATCACACATAGCAAGGACAAGCTACTATGACATCTCCACAGATGTCATCACAGATAGCAGGGACTAGCTAGTATGACATCCCCACCAACGTCATCAGCCCCAACTGCGAGTCTAAGCCATAACACAAGCATATGCTCATACAAACCCCCACACAAGCTTAAGCATCCATTATACATAGGTCTTCATACTGAGTTCTTGTCAGCAGTCCAGGCGAAAGGCAAACTCAGCTGTGATGAAGACTAGCACTAACAGAAGACAATCTATAGCCTATATAATACAGCAGAGAAATAGGTTGTGTACTACGACTTGGCAGGAATTTTGATATTTCAAGAGGATATCGCCGCAACTGCAAGCTAATCTACAACATGACTTTTAGCTCTGTACGCACAAGCTTGTCATCATAATATAACTTGCACTAACTCCAAATCGAAAAATAATAGCAAACCTTTATATGGTATATGGGGTGAATATTGCGAATACAATCCTCCACAATACGACGCACTGCTTTAAGCCCCTTGAAAGGACCCATAGCAGCTACAGTATTCCCCTGTACACAGACCAGCAGAGATGTTATCAAAGAGTTCTCCATGAGATGTCTGGTGGGTGTAAGTGCCTCACACAGCAAAACCGGCTCTCAAAAAAAAACAAAAGATGTTATCAACTTGTCCATTATAAGCAGAAAATTCACAGCCTTGTAACAACAACAGGTTCAAAAGCATTTTTTATCAATATGTTTTCTTGTCGTAGGAGAGTAAAGAAGATACAAATCCTCGTAAAATTGTCCTTCGTGTAGAAGTCTCAGCAAGCCTAACTGCATACAGCCTTTGATTAAGAAGGCAATTAATGCAACATAGACACTCCAAGAAGTAAAAGGATGTGAAATTTTGGTAATCATGATGAACTTCTAGCCCTCTTGGTCTGAAATGACTACTTGCAGGGAAAGCAAGGATGGATTGTATGCTCGTGTCAAGTCAGTTTGCATAACCCATCCCTTTGAATAGCATGAGCATCAACATATTATTTCTCAGCCAAACATGAATAAAGATAGGAAAGCAAAACTGGCTTCAGATGCATATAGACACTGCAGAATCAAGAAAATTATCCTCTCGATTTAGTTTATGGAAAGCAAATTCAACTCAAAATCTACTGATCTTTCTTTGAGGTGAGTTTTGCTACTTATGAGCCATAAAACAAGACCATGCAATCGATGACTGCCACTGTGTATGATAACAAAATTTCGCACCGACAATTCTTTTGATTGATAATTTGTAAATTACTGCAGATATCCTCTTTTTCTCCACTTCAACCCTATTAATTAGAAAGATCTTAAAGTAGGGAGCTCACCTGCACCAGCATATAACAGCCAGTCAAAAGCTCAATTGCCTGCAAGTTATCATACAAGTAGATTTGCCGTCAAAGTCTTCACCAGTGAGCCAAAAAGCACCCCTTGTTGACACTCACCTACAAACTTCCCACCAAATAAATAGTAGGCACCTTCAAGGTTGCTCCATTTGGACCTAGAAGTCTTTGCCTTCTCTTCACGAAGCGCTCCTGTGAGTGCCAAAATATGAGTATAATGGAGCACAATCATGAAAAAATAATTCAAAAGTGATAGCTATGTCTGTGGAACTCGAATCACACACTGCAAAGGATTAAAGCCATCCAAATAACAAGACACTATGAGCTTGCTCTCCCCTTCCCCCCTGCTGCCTTCCAACCGTCCCACCTTCCCTTGCTACCCTTTCCCCTTCTCTTCCCTTCCTATCATTCTGTCCCCCCTCCCTCGTTTTATCGGACATGCCCCCTGAGGGGCCCTCTCCATCATCTCCTCTTTTCACCGCCCCTTCACCCTTCCCTGCCCTCCTTTTAATCTCTTTCCCATAGCCCCAGTCCATTCTTTCTCCCTGTTCTACCTCCCTGCTAGCCCCCTCTTGTCAAAAAACAGAGAGCCACTTGCTATAGCCAACTCACTGCAACGAAAGACAGGCTTCGTACAATGTGTAAACAAATCTCACTCCATCTCGTGTGCACAAGAGAAATACTTCAGTAAATCACAGACACGTACTTAGATCATGTACAAGAGTAGAACAACCAAATCATGTAGAATAGATTGCACAAAATTCGCAAACCCTTATACAAAATGGTGTGTGCACTGCACTACCATCTAGTGCCAGGTCACAAGAAAGAAGATTGCCCACACTACCAGAAGCTTCGAGCAGAAAGAGCCACATCAGGTGGTTCACCCCAACTTCGACTCCTACGGGGGCAACCTCAGTGGTCATCGAGGAGCTTGAAGATCAACAGAAGAAAGAGCCTCGTCAGTTTCCCAACATGTTTCAGTTTTGGTGGTCAAAAGGTCCTTATCCTGCCAGCTCAGAGGACATCATTTCCACCAAAGCAGCTAAACAGGCCCAAATGACTCTTACGCCGACGGATTCAATTGCCTTGAATGGCGCATTTCTGGGGCAGCAGCAAAAGAGCAACATGCAGATCTCTTCAGCCACTATGAAGATCTTGTTAGAATTATTGTTATAATTTAGCAGTGACCAATGTAATGTAATGTAATAAGTAGGTTAGGGGCACTTTTCCCTCATTTTAGAGGTTTTTCCCCCTAACCACAGTTAGTTCACTAACTACGGTTAGTGAAGGATAAGGTTTTGTCACTTAGACAAAACCTATCCCACTCTTCAGTTGTACTACACTCTTCTATTGCAACTATTGCTTTCAGCTCTCACTCTCCTACTCTCTTGCTCTCCTGCTCACACTCTCTGCTCTCTCTCCCTCTCAAACTCACATTTGGTATCAGAGCAGCAAGATCCTGCTCTTTGCTTCCTTGCTCGCAAGCGGACTGTACTTTCTGCACCGCCCGTACTCAGCTCCTGCGTCGTACCAACTCCTGCCGTCAGGTCCGTCCGTACATCGCCATACAGCTCCTGCCGCCAGGTCCGTCCGTACATCGCCGTACAGCCCGTTGCCCGTACAACCGTACAACGCGCCAGTCCGTACATCTGTGCCAGCCCGTACAACCGTACAGCCGTACCTTCGCCGTACAACCGCCGTACAAATCTGCGTCGACTGATCCATACATCAATCCGTACATCCGTACAGGAATCAGTACATTGTACGGATTTCGTACTCACAGTTCCGTACTGTCAGTTCCGTACAATCTGAAGAGGCCATACTTTCTGCAGATTTTGTCTTTGCAGGTAGACTCTAATAGGTGTTTCGTGATAGGCATTTGCGCAGAGAGCCTTGTTTGGCTAAGATCTTGCAAAAATTTTGGGGCTTTTAGTTCATTTGTGCCTTTCAGGTGTAATTTCTTGCAGAAAATTGGAGCTTTTGCAATTACACTGCAATTTTGTAGTGAAATTTGGGGATTTTGCAGGCAGAGAGCAATTTGTGCAACATTTGGGGCTTTTAGACCATTTGCCCCTTTCTGGTTGCAATTTCAAGCCACAAATTGGGGCTTTTGTGTCGGGAGAGCAATTTTGCAGGTTTCAGTTCACACTGCCTTTCTGTAAGTGTTTTGAAGCACTTTTGGTAGGTTTTGGGAGAGAGTGGATGCTCTAGCAAATTTCTGACAGAGACATTATAGAGATTTGAGTTGCATTTTCAGCCAGTGTTTGGCTGTATTTTTTTGGGAATTGTGCACTTCATTCCCTCTAGAGTTTTATGGTACGCAACATTCTCATTTCCCATAATTTGTGGGACTATGTAAATGGGGATGAGATCTGGCCAGCAAATGTGGCACCTAATACCCCTCCCAGCAAGGAGGAGGCAGAGGTCGTGCACAGGGTACAGCTGCAGGACAAGTTATTGGTGCAGCTATACCTACCACTCCAGAGCAAAAGAGATGGGATTCACGTGATGCTTTAGCTTTGTTGTGTATTTCTCTTTCAGTGAAAAGATTCATCATTCTGCATATCCGGTCGTGTAAGACCTCAAAGGCAGCATGGGATATTTTGGAGAGCATGTATGCAGCTCGGAATGATGCCAGGGTGTCTTTTTTGAAAAGAGAATTGTCTCATACACACATGGAAGAGGGTGACTCCATGTCAGTGCACCTCACAAAGCTACAGGATTTACGAGAGCAATCGCTGAATATTGATGAGATCATTCCTGATTCAGAGATGATTACCACTACTCTGAATTCTCTTTCTGAGTCTTATCTCAGCTTTCATACCTCGCTGAATTTGTCATTGAGGGGGGGTACAAATCCTCCTCCTCCACATGCCTATGAAGGGTGCATTCTTGGTAAAATGCACAGATTTCCTTTCAAGAAGGATGGATCAGTAAAAGCTGTTCGAAAATTACAGCTTATCCATAGTGATGTCTGTGGTCCCATGAGGACTCCATCATTGGGTGGTCATCTTTACTTTGTCACTTTTATAGATGACTACTCCAACTACACTTGGGTTTATGGGCTGAAACGCAAATCATAAGTGTTTATGGTTTTCAAACACTTTACAGCCATGATTGAGAATGAATCAGGACTCAAAATACAGACATTACGCACAGATAGAGGAGGGGAGTATTTGTCTGCATATTTTGATGCATTTTTAAAAGACAAGGGCATTGCACATCAGCTTACAGTGAGGCTAACCCCTCAGCAAAATGGCAAAGCTGAGAGGAAAAATCGTACTCTAATGGAGATGGATAGATGCATGCTAAAAAGCAAAAGATTGCCTCACAAATTTTGGCTTGAAGGTCTCATCATGTGTGCCAATTATGTTTTGAATCGGGCTCCCACGAAAAGCTTTGAAGACCAAGACTCCCTATGAAGTTTGGCAAGGGAAAAAGCCTTCTGTGGATCATTTTCCTGTTTTTGGATGCCTTGCATATGCTCATGTGCCCGTTGAGTTTCGGCATAAGTTGTCTGATAAGGCAATCAAATGCATTTTTGTTGGGTATAGTGCAGAGAGCAAGGGCTACCGTCTCTACAATCCTGTCACTTGTCAGTAGAGATGTTATATTTTCAGAAAATTCAGCTCACACTCAAGCTGAATTTGATATGCCTACTTCTTCCGACGATGTCTTTGAGGGATTACTACCCATTGCCTTGGGTTCCCCTGCTGATATATCTGATGCAAATCACAATTTACAGATACCTCCACATGCTCCGATTCAGCCACAAGATGTCTTACCACCTCCACAAGCAGTGGAAGAGGTTGTTCAGCAAGAAATTGCAGATATACATGCAACAAAAACAGTTCCAAATTGGCTGTTACAAACTCTCAGGGAGAGTAAAATTGATGCTCCATTACCTGGCAAAACTCGTAGTGCAATAAGGCGCATGGAGGGAGCTCTTTCAGTTGAATCAGCTTATGCAGGTACTCTTGTTGATGAGGAGGAGCCTGAGACATTTGAAGAAGCACAGGATAATGTGCATTGGATGAATGCCATGCACGATGAATTGCAGTCCATTCAGAAAAATCAGACATGGGAAGTTGTCGATTTGCCACCAAGTAAACATGCCATAGGTACACGGTGGGTTTTCAAAGTCAAAAGAAAGCCAGATGGGTCCATTGATCGGTACAAGGCAAGGCTGGTTGCAAAAGGATATGCTCAGAAAAAGGGCATAGACTATGAGGAGACTTTTGCTCCTACATTTAGAATGACAACTATCCGGTCAGTTATAGCCATGGCTGCAAATTTTGAATGGAATGTTCATCAGTTGGACGTTAAAACAGCTTTCCTTAATGGAGACTTGTTCGAAGAGGTTTATGTCAAACAACCTCTGGGCTTTGAAATCTCAGGAAATGCACTTCAAGTATGCAAGCTGAATAAAGCTTTGTATGGGCTGAAACAAGCCCCACGTGCATGGTATGCCCAAATTCATGCCTTTCTGAGCAGCAAGGGGCTAAACAATAGTCCAACTGAAAGCACCCTCTACATCAAGAAGGATGGGGGGGATATTTTAGTCATCATTCTTTATGTAGATGACTTACTGCTCACAGGGTCAAATGAGGATAATATTGCAGATTTTAAAGCTGAATTGCAGACCACTTTTGACATGTCAGATTTGGGGCTGCTACACTTTTATTTGGGGATCCAGTTCACTCAAGAGAAAAGTGGCATCGTTATGTCTCAATCCAAGTATGTGCAAAAACTCTTGGACAGATTCAACATGCAGGATTGTAAGCCCATAGCTACTCCCATGGGGCCGGGGCTGAAGCTTACAATGCATGATGCAGGTGAATCAATTGATGTCACACTCTACAGTCAGGCTGTTGGATGCCTCATTTATCTCTGTAATACACGACTTGATATTCAGTTTGCAGTTTCTGAGGTGAGCAGATATATGCACATCCCAAAGACTATGCATTGGCAAGCTGTAAAATGCATCTTCCGTTACTTGCAAGGTACACAGTCTTTTGGCTTGATGTTTCCCAGGGGGGTGACTTGCAGATGCATGCCTACAGTGACTCAGATTGGGCTGGAGACTATGACACTAGGCAGTCCACAAGTGGCAATTGTTTCTTTTTGGGCAAAGCTTGTATTTCTTGGTTGAGCAAGAAACAGTCTACAGTGGCTACCTCCTCATGTGAAGCTGAGTACAGGGCAGCTTTCACAGCGACAATTGAATGTGTTTGGCTGCGTCGTTTATTTGCTGATCTTCATCTTTCATTGGAGGGTCCTTCTCCAATTCTCACTGATAGTCAAAGTGCTATTGCAGTGGCAAAGAATCCTGTGTTTCATGCTCACACGAAGCACATTGAGGTTAACTATCACTACGTCAGAGAGAAGTTGCATGCAGAAGAGATCAGTATGATATATGTGTCAACACATGACAATGTTGCAAACATTTTCACCAAAGCACTTCCACGTGAAAAGCTTGAGGCATTTCGCAGTGCCCTGAACTTATCTCCTTTTGGTGATTGATCATTTCCTTGTACATGACATTGGCACTGCAGGGGGGTGTTAGAATTATTGTTATAATTTAGCAGAGACCAATGTAATGTAATAAGTAGGTTAGGGGCACTTTTCCCTCATTTTAGAGGCTTTTCCCCCTAACCACAGTTAGTTCACTAACTACGGTTAGTGAAAGATATGGTTTTGTCACTTAGACAAAACGTATCCCACTCTTCAGTTGTACTACACTCTTCTATTGCAACTATTGCTTTCAGCTCTCACTCTCCTACTCTCTTGCTCTCCTACTCACACACTCTGCTCTCTCTCCCTCTCAAACTCACAGATCTCAGGGTGTGGGTAGACAGCCGGCCACTCAGGGTCGCACTTACTCAGGCCACGGACATCATCATGGTGGGGACACGCTGGTGGCACTAGTTTGAAGTTCAACCTAATTATCAGAACCAAGGCTTGGATGTCAAGATCTCGGATCATGGGTCCAAGTTCATTTCTTGGCTTAGAGCTGTTCCGCCTCGACCTGTCAAAGGGATCAAGTCAAGACCCAACATGACATAGTACTGCAGCAGGACCAAGATGTTCCTTATACTTTTGTAAAAAAGTGTCCCTCCAATTGTTTTGGGCCAGGTCTCCCTTTTTTTCAAATGTGCCCATGCTGCCTTCTATTTTTAGCACTCTCTCTCTCTCTCTCTCTCTCTCTCTCTTCCAAAGACATCTAGATGCACTACTAGCTTTTTGCGATTCTCATAACTTGAGGGTCAACCTGGGTAAAACCCTGGTTATAATGTTCATCACCTCCAGAGCAACCGCACACAAAGAGAAGTTTACTTTTGACGTGGCACCAATTAAGATCGTTTCATCATACACATCCTTAGGGGTTTTGTTTTTAGGACCTATCTTAACGATGAGACCTGTAGGCCATCCTCTAGTGGTTCTAGTGATGCCCTATAGGCCATGGTATGTGCCTTGTAGGCATAAATAAAGACACTTATAGTGTTAGTGTCTTTTAGGCCACATAGGACACTTAGTCCTATGTGACACCTAGGACACTTAGTCCTAGGTCTAGGTACTTGTACCTTGTACTCGTTTGTTTTTGGTTTTATCCAAGATTTGACGTGACGGCTAACTCATCACTTCTTTAGCTACCTGCACTCTCTCTCTCCTATCCGATCCTGCAGTGGTATCAGAGCCACGTTTAGATTCATCACTTGCACCCGCTCCTTCATCCGTACAGTCGTGCGGTACAGCTCCGTACCTATTTTCGACTGGACTACGTACGTCTCTTGTACCTGCGTCGTATAACCGTACGGTTCCGTACTGCTCCGCTTCATGCTTCTCCGTACTACGTGCCTGCACCGTATAGTCGTTGTACTCACTCACAATATCTGCTACAGCCGTACGCTCTTCTCCGTGCCAGTGATTCCGTACACCAAACGTCCATACATCGTATCTACGCTGTATACCGTACATTGGATTTGCTTCGTACACAGCAGCTGTCCGTACAACGTACCTGTTTCGTACGTCACCGTACATTGTTCCGTACTGCTTTTCGTACCTTCGTCGTACATTTCGTACAGCTGTACCTGCACTCCGTACAAGCACAGTACATGTTCAGTACCTGCTTCCGTACAAGCATCGTACCTTTTTCTTTGTATTGTACTTCCGTACATTCACTGTACAGTACTCCATACAGCGTGTCAGAATCCATACTAGCTAGCATTGGCTATGAATACGGACATTGGCAGTTCTTGGGGCTTCCAGTTCTTTCCACCTTCTTTGGTTGCAATTTCTTGCAAGAACATTGGGGCTTTGGAGTTTGGTCTGCAATCTCTTGTTTGTTTGCAGTACATTGGGTCAGATTGCAGGACATTGAGTCACTTTTGCAGGACAGATTTGCATACATTGGGTCACATTTGCAAAATTTTCAGCAAAATTTGGGGCTTTTCTTTTATTTGCCCTCTTTTTGGCCTATTTGCCCTCAATAAATTTGGGGCTTTTGCCAGATTTGCTATTTTTGCAACGAACATTGCCTGCCACAGTCACATTTGGGTCAGGTCTGCATTTGCCCTTTGATTTGGGTCAGAAATTTGCAGATATTTGCTGTCATTTTTTGGACAGCCAGCTTTTTGCAGTGATAGCCTTGAGGCTTTTGGGTTTTCAGGTCTTTTTCAGGGTATCACATTTGCTATGGCTGAGAACAATCAAGATTCATTTAGAGTTCTTCGTGAAGATGATAAGCTGGATGGCACCAACTATCCGATGTGGTCTTATCCCATGAAACATATTCTTGTTGCAAAGCATTTGTGGAATCTTGTTTCTGGGGCTGATCTGAGGCCAGCCAATGCTACAGTGATTGCCTCTACTGCTGGTCCTTCTGCAAGGGGTACTCCTCCTGATGCCTATTCCTCTAGCACTCCTGTTGCTGCTCTTCCAACTCAAGAACAGTCAAGATGGGATGCAAAAGATGCAAATGCACATTCATGCATTGCTTTATCATACAAGAGAATCATTATTCCACACATCCGGTCTTGCAGGACAGCAAAGGATGCTTGGGATAAATTGGCTTCTCTCTATCAGATTTGCAATGAAGCTCGTGTTGCATATTTGAGAAGGCAATTACAGGAAGTCAGTATGAATGAAAGTGATTCTATGGATGCATACCTGACAAAGGTCAAGGACCTCATGGAACAGCTTGCCAACATTGATGAGGTGGTGCCAAATTCACAGCTTGTCAGTACCACATTGAATGGACTGCCAGATACATATCAAGGGTTTGCTACAACCCTTCGATTAGTGGCCATGGGTAATCCAAACCACTATTCTTTTGATCAGCTAGTTACTTTGCTTTTGCAGGAAGAGCAAAGTAGAGCTAATAGACAAGCCATTATTCCTGATCATGCATTTGCTTCACAGCAGACAGGAAGAGGCAAGGCTTCCAAGCCTATGGGCAAGCCAAAATCTGCGCATAGCAGCTGCAATTCCTCCCGTGCATCTAAAAATACAGCAAATAAGTCAAAGAAGAAAAGATGCAACTATTGTCGCAAGCCTGGACATGACATTTCAGAATGCAGGAAGCGCATTGCTTTGGAGAAAAAGAAAGCAGGATTGACAATTAATGCCTCACATGCTATTGAATCCCATGAGCCAGAAGATGCTTCACATGCACATGCTCTTCAGGATGATTGGGCATGGGCTGTCCATTGCTCATTTGATCCCTCCAAAGCTAATGCATTCTTTACTGCTAATGATGCTCAGTCCTGGTACTTTGATAGTGGTGCTTCCAAGCATGTCACATCTTGCAGACAGTTGTTTCATTCTTTAGCTGATGCACCTCGAGGGGGGACTGTTACATGTGCTAATAATGCTTCATATGCTGTAAAAGGAGTTGGAGATGTGCAGCTCACATCCATTTCAAGCCATCCTGTCACTCTGACAAATGTTCTTTTTGTGCCTGGAATTGAAGTCAACTTGATTTCAATTTCAGCAATTGCTACTTCAGGTTTCAGAGTGATTTTTGATGTCTACAGATGCCTAGTTTATGATCTTTGTGATGACAATGCCATAGTTCTCACTGGCACTTTACAAAAAGGGCTTTATCACCTTGATCATCATTCAGCTGCACTTTCTATTGAAGCATTGGCTGTTTCAGATTCACAGCTTGCTGAAACTCATCTTCATCTTTGGCATGAGAGAATGGGCCATCTCAATTATAGAGCTCTTGCAAAGCTACATTCACAACAGATGGCAAATGATGTACCTCAGACTCACACAGTTTCCAAACATGTGTGTGAGGGTTTTCTTTTGGGTAAGATGCATCAGTTTCCTTTTCAAAAGAACTCTCACAAAGGAAATTGCAGCTAGTACACAGTGATGTCTGTGGCCCAATGAGAACAAATGCCATTGGGGGGTATAAGTATTTCATGACTCTCATTGATGATTTCACAAGATATTGCTGGGTATATCCTTTAAAAGCCAAATCTGAAGTTTTCTTATGCTTTCAGAGATGGCTGAATATGGTTGAGAATGAATCAGGATGCAAGCTTGTCACCCTCAACACAGATAGGGGGGGAGAGTATATGTCAAAGGAGTTTGATGGATTTCTGTCTTCACAGGGCATTATTCACTCATCCATCACTCATCCACTACTCCTTACACTCCTCAGCAGAATCCTGTTTCTGAAAGGAAAAACAAGTCCACAATGGAGATGGCCAGATGCATGCTTAAGGCCAAGTCTTTGCCCAATAAATTTTGGCTTGATGCAGTAATGTGTGCCAACTATGTGCTGAATAGATCACCTACACGGGCATTGAAGACTCTTACACCTTATGAAGCATGGAAAGGTAGGAAGCCTTCACTTTCACACATGAGAGTTTTTGGGTCTCTTGCATATGTTCATGTACCATCTCAACTGAGACATAAGCTTGATGACAAGGCAATCAAATGCATATTAATTGGTTACAGCCAGGAGAGCAGAGGGTATCGGTTATATCAACCAAATACTAGGAAGATTATTGTCAGTAGAGATGTAATCTTTGCTGAACATTCAGCTTCTCCTCTTGTGGACTGCAAAGCAAAGCCAAATGTTGACATGTTTGATGCCTTTGAATATTGGTTACCTCTGCCATCATCAGAAGAGGATTTTGACCAGCAACATGAGCCTCCTGCAGGCCCTCCGCTAAGCAATAATCAGCCACAACCTCATGCTGATTTGCAAGTTTCTCTTCCGGCACAAAATGATCCCACTATTCATGATGCAGTCATTGAAGAAAGAGTTGTCAATAGACAGCAAAGGCAAGTTCCTAGATGGCTTCTTGATACATTGAGGGACAGCAAACAAGATCAGCCTTTTGCTGCCTGGACAAGATCAGGGAATAGACAGCATGGTCACTTTCTTGAGTTTGCACTCCTTGCTACAACTTGCAATGAAGAAGTTCACTATCATTATGTTCGGGAGCGGTTGTCAGCAGGAGACATAGAGTTGTCCTATCTTCCCACAGAGGACAACATAGCAGATATGTTTACAAAGGCACTTCCACTTGGTTCCCTTTGTTACATGATCTGACATCCCTTGTACATTCATAGGTGGCTATATCCTTTTGGATGAACATGTGCCACCATGACTAGAAAATACCAGGTATTCAGAGACGTTTCCAGAGTACTTCAGCCCATCCCACGGAGGGGGGTTTGTAGGCCATCCTCTGGTGGTTCTAGTGATGCCCTATAGGCCATGGTATGTGCCTTGTAGGCATAAATAAAGACACTTATAGTGTTAGTGTCTTTTAGGCCACATAGGGCACTTAGTCCTATGTGACACCTAGGACACTTAGTCCTAGGTCTAGGTACTTATACTCATTTGTTTTTTGTTTTATCCAAGATTTGACGTGACGGCTAACTCATTGCTTCTTTAGCTACCTGCACTCTCTCTCTCCTATCCGATCCTACAAGACCCGCGATGCAAGCTCGCTTGAGTAGAAGTTACGCTTCCCTGGCCCGACTAGAGAGAGTGCTTTCACTCGCACTTTCAGAACCCGCGGACCAAGGTTCTCCTTTTCGACTTCTTGGTCCGACCTGCAGGCATGTATGGTAGCACTTGTTGGGGACCAGACCTCTCCAACACAAAGTGGACTCGAGTTGAGAGACTACAGGTTCTCCTACTCTCACGGATGATACGCAGCAAGCCATCTGTCCCTCATCAGATCATCCAAGCTGAATTCAGGGCATCTCCTCTGCAATTAGATGCGGCATTCCAGACTATCACTTATCTCTACCAAGTGTGCGCATACGGCTCATGTACTACAGGGCGACACAGGCTACCTTGGTTGGCACTAGCATCTTCTATGGCACTAGCAACTCAGGGTGATAAGAGATGTTGGTATGCACGCACATGCGGGTGGTTTGAGAGATTGGGTTTTCATATAGACAGGCTACCACCCTTCTAGTACAACATTGACGCTCCATTTGTCCCGTTTCAGGGCAACGAATTCAACCCAATCATCCAGGATGATCTTCTACAGCTACACACATTCAGGACCTGGCTAGCACAGGCGGAGCTCCCTGTGAAGCTCAATTTCTATCGGGACCACTGCTTGCACATTTCAACAGAGGGTTTCATCACCCCACCACGGTACACCCAGATCCATCTACCACATTCACTCAAGATTGCCTTAGACAGTTACGTGTCATTGCATCGACTCTGTATCGAGAGCGGGCGTGCAGAGTGATACCTTGGGAGAGTCGTATCTGCACATTGTGTGAGCTCCATAAGATGGAGTGAAACAAGCACTTTCTTTTCCGTTGCCCAGTCTACTATGAGATTCGTGGACGATACTGTGACATGAAGTTGGAGATAATAAAACTTCACGCATCTCTTCACTTCCTACTACTTCCAATCTTAGTGACAAAGATCTTTATCACTGACAAAGGAACATTAAAAAGAAGCTTTTATGCCAAGAGACCACACCATACTTTCCTCCCTTAGATGAGAATGAAGATGATAACATCCCAAGTGATGTTGTACTCAAGCATAGGAAAAGGAAAGGATCAGCGGAGGCCATAATCTCAGCAAGTCGGTCTGCGCCAAAGAGAAGAGCGATACGTTGTTGAAAGAAGATCTTGCGGCTCAAAATGACATGAACAGATATATATCGAGGAGTTTGAAGAGGCTGATTGGGTCAGATGGGTAGGTTCCGGGGAAACATTGCACCTTCATAGATACCTTTACAGTTAGCTCAAAATACTCTGCAAACTATCATCAAACACAGAGACCTATAACTTCCAGCAAAGACATGATATCAAAGATTCAAACACATTTAGGGATGCACCTTGAAATGTGCTTCGCTCTGATATAAGTTCCGTAAGGAACAGAGAAGCGGTCGGAAAGATATGGACAGTTTACTGGACGGGAGTAAAAACAGTCATAAACACAGACTGTCTGACACAGAGACTCATTATCAGACACAAGATACAATCACACAATCCAATGCGTCTTAAAGAGAGCTTCATGCTGATATAACTTCCGTCAAAATCGGACCACCGAGCAAAAAGTTATGAGCAAAACACTGGGAAGGGGTCAAACAATCATGAAAACCACACACTCCTTCTACTAGTGCCGACTTGGGAGAATACTCCCTCCATGCTTAGACTTTATCAACAATCCAAAGCCCATAGAGGTCGCCTAGGAGAGAGGAAACAATGCCCTTCGTGGCTCAGGACACGGGTGGATCATGTGCACACAATGAGCGGCCCACTAAGAAGCACTTTGAAGACTTTGAAAGGAAGAAAAGAACAATGGAAGGAGAGAAGACTCAAGGGAGGTAATCTGAAGTGACCTTCATTTCCAATAGAGTGAGACTCTATTCAATTGCAACTCCATATGCTATACACGCAAGGGAGAAAAAGAGGTTTTATACATATAAGAGAGAGCGGGAGCTCCAAGACTACTCATAGAAAGAAAATAAACTAGAGAGATATGGACTCAAGAGTCTACATAAGAGGATATCTAAGAGAGAGAGAGAGAGAGAGAGAGAGAGAGAGAGAGAGAGCTCATGGAAGAGGCTTGAGGAAACTAGAGCTACAGCAGCATGAGGCTCAGTGGGAGAAGAGATATGTTAAACAAGGAAGAGAGAGAGAGAGAGAGAGAGAGAGAGAGAGAAAGAGAGAGAGAGAGAGAGCTCATGGAAGAGGCTTGAGGAAACTAGAGCTACAGCAGCATGAGGCTCAGTGGGAGAAGAGATATGTTAAACAAGGAAGAGGAGGTCTCCTTTTATAGAGATTTTGTCACCCTCCTTCACCCATTACAATTGCTGCCTATAGGTTCCTTTCCCCATCAATCATGTAAGCCCGTATGTCACCATCCATGTCCTTTTTGGCTACTCTTGCCATGTGTCCCATCAAAAGATGCTCAGCACTCTTAAAATATTAAGAAAGTCAAGAGTCTCCCCACATGGAGCTCATAGGGACCCTCTCTTTTCCATATGTCCACGTCCTCCTTATTCCACATAGGAATTCTAGAAGGATTCCTATTGACTCCACACTCTTGTGGAATCAAACTTCTTTACTTAATGTGCATAAGATAGGTGTGCAGACTCATCAATAGACAATGAACCAACCAGATAGAGAAACCACCAAAACATATATTTCCGTCCAAAACTATGGACACAATATAAAAAAGACAGATCCAGAGTCCCACCAATGGTGTGGTCCTCTGATCTTACCACAAGGTCCTTCTCCTATCTGCTCGATATCTCTAGACTCGAGCCCGCGTGCTCCACCTCGAGCGTAAGTAGACTTTTCGTCCAAAGATCTCAGCACCTTGCTGCCCTAGTAGACAGCCTAGGCTCAGCCCCAAGTGAGCTCAGTCTGCAGCAACTCTGGCCCTGCTTTGCCTCCTGGATGTAGGCCCAAAGATCAGGCTTCTGCTGCTCCTGCTGCTCCTCTGTTTGCTGACTTGCTGGATGTTGAAATGAGGCCAAGAGCCTCTCCTTATATAGGCCCTAAGGCCTGCTGAGAAAACCGACCAGCCAGCCTAATACTGGCCAACCAGTCTGCTGCTGGTCCAGCCCTTTAAGGGCTCACAAAACTAGGCCTTTATGGCCCACACTTTTAGGGCTTTTGGCCCTCCAATCTAGGCAAGGGCCCAGCCCCTAGGTCAGCCCTATATAAGGCCTGGTTGGCTGCCTCAAAGCAGCCCAACCAGCCTCTCTCCTGGCCGACCCATGTGCTGGTCTGTCCCGCCTCTGCTGTGCCACTCTGATCTGCCCACTTCCAGGCCCGCTCCATCACTTGGATGCCCCGCCATCTGCACTGTAGTTCGTGCCATCTGTTGCAGCCTTCTCTTGTGAGGTGCTGCCCATGTGGCAGCCCCCTCTCTCTCTCTTCTCTGGGCATCTTTTGCCCTAGGTCTCCCTCCCCCACGCTCTCCTCATTTGGGGGCTTACAGATGAAGAGGTGACCTTTCCAACACCCCCTCTCACCGACACATCTTGGCCCAATGCCAACACGTCGATGACAATGCTCCAGTAACTCCCTGGTCGTAGTCCTCTGGAACTCTTTGATGTCGAAATCTTTTCCTAGCTTTTCATCCAGTGGCTCCTGCTCCACCAGGTCTAGTTCCGCTTCCGCACACCATCTTGGTACACAGGTCCATCTCTGGTAGCACCTCCTGGCACCACCTCCTTCAGTCACGTTCCCGCCTCCGAACTCGAGCAATCCAGCCATCACGATCTTCTAGTTGTCCCCCTCATAATGAGTGAACAACCTGGAGTCTTCCAAGCACCATGCTCTGAGGGTCTGTTTCAACCCGTCCTTCCTTTGGCAAGGTCTGCAACCAATGAATATTTCCAAATAACTTGGACCATGAACTCTCGCTGAGTTCTCAAGCAAATACTCTTCTGGCTTCAGTACTCTTTGTCCATCGTCCGAGATTTGAAGATTCCAATCTCGTATAACCTGAGACAAATGAAAAGCAGAGTCTCTCCACAGCATGCTATAAAGACTCAAATGCAAAATATCAAGTACATACCAGACTGTTGTCTACCTGAATGTTTGTCCTGAAAGCAAACTCTCATTAAGGCACCCACCAAGCGCCTGTGTAATCCTGTACTGCCCCCTTCTGAACTCCCTCCAACCTAGGCAAGGGCCCAGCCCCTAGGTCAGCCCTATATAAGGCCTGGTTGGCTGCCTCAAAGCAGCCCAACCTGCCCACTTCCAGGCCCGCTCCATCACTTGGATGCCCCGCCATCTGCACTGTAGTTCGCGCCATCTGTTGCAGCCTTCTTCTCTTGTGAGGTGCTGCCCATGTGGCAGCCCCCTCTCTCTCTTCTATGGGCATCTTCTGCCCTAGGTCTCCCTCCCCCACGCTCTCCTCATTTGGGGGCTTACAGATGGGGAGGTGACCTTTCCAACACTTCCACACTCCTCCACATGCCTTCCACACGCTTGGCACGTGATCTCTCTCATATTATCGGAACACAGGGACATGAGACCCACCTCTTTATATGACTCAATCTTTCTATTTTCCAAAAACCCCATAATATCCCATACACAAATAACTAACCCCATACCAAGGTATTTATCATTCATACACATGGTATTTACAATGATCCATTCCACTCATCCTCTCAATCCCATACAATATCTTAGAAAATAGAAATAAGTAAGAGCCACTAGGCTATCACTTGATATCTCATCAAACATAGAGAAAAGCAATACCAATAATGCAGGGCACGACAGGTTACTCATCCAGATAGCAAATAGTGATCCATTATGGGCTTCCTGACAACACTCCTAGTCCGTCGTTGGGTGTATCTTGATGTTCTATATGACTATTGTATGGTATTGAATCAGACTGTGTCTCCACATGAGGATGATGTGGCCAAGATGGATGCATAGGTTTATGGTGGACATGTACTATGATACCACTGACTATGTCTACACACAGTTTTGTAGCATGGGTTAGGATGCTCGCTTAGTAGCTCCACCCTTTTGCTCATTGTATCAGGTTTTTCTCCAGTCTCATAGACCCATCGGTCTTTAGTAGACTTTAATAAACTTTCACGCCGAGTCTTCCTCCCTCCCTATCCCAATACACACAAAGGAGAATCGCATTGAGCATCTTCCTAGATCAAGACACCACCGCAACAAGTATCCTTACCAAAAGTTAGCAAAAGACCTTAGGATTCAGTTCCTTCATATCAAGATTCATGAGCTAGGTATACCACCTTCAACCACCTCCTTCAGCATCTTAGAAGGCCCTTTTCAGGGATGAGTTCCGAGTTTCAGCAAAAGGGGATGTCACAAGCATCCTCAGCTTGTGGCATGCTAGACTATCACGTGGACTGTCACGTCAACACTCTACCCATGCAGCCAAGTCAGAAGGTGCAGGTCCCACGTGGAATGTGTTAGAAATGGACCAACAAAGGATACGCACAGCGGAAGACTGATAGAATAGCTCAAGAGCTCACACAGTGTGTGTGGGGAGTGGAATCACAAACTTCTTTAACTTATGTTCAAATAGATGTGCCGACTAGTAAATAGACAATGATCCAGCCACATATAGAAACCACCAAAAGAATATATTTCCGTCCAAAACTATGGACACAATACAAAAGAGAGGGATCCAAAGTCCCACCAGAGCGTTTTCCTTTGATCTTACCACAAGGTACTTCCACTATCTCCCGGATATCTCGAGAACACTAAACCCGCGTGCTCCACCTCGAGCGTAGTAGACTCTCTATCTAGAATGGTTCTCTCTACCTTACTGCCTGTACTCAGCCTAGGTAGGCAGCCCTTCAAGCTTAGTCTGCAGCTCTTCCTGCTCTCTTGGTCCTCCAGGAATAGGCTCCAAGAGTAGGTCATCTTCTGCTCCTTGCTGCTTATCTTTTGCTGCTCCAGAGAATGAGTGAGGAGGCCCAAGGCCCCTCCTTTTATACGCCCAAGGCCTGCTCCAAAAACCAACCAATCAGCATCATTATAACCGACCAAACTGGCCGACCAGTTTGCTGCAGGTCCATCCCTTTAAGGGCTCTCAAAACGGGACCTTTGACCCTCTTTTCTATGCAGGGGCCTAGCCCCTTTGCTGGTCTGTTGGGCCGACCTGGTTGGCTAGCCCAACGGACCTGGTATGCTCAGCCCAACCAGCCACTATAAGAGGGCAAAGGGGCCAGCCCCCTTTGCTCCTTTTTCTTCCCCTTCTGTCCTGCTGGTCCTGCCCCTGTTCAAGCCTGTTCCAGCCCTCAGAACCTGCGCCATCCTTGCGCCTGTCCAGCCTAACATCCCACCATGTGTCCACCTCTGTCCTGGATCTGATGCAACCCTGCAGGCCATGCTCCAGCCTCCGTACAGGTCCGTACACCTGGCTGATGTCTTTGCCAGCTCATCACCTCTTCTTTGGGCATATGCCCTAGGTCTCCCTCCCCCACGCTCTCCTTATATGGGGGCTTACAGATGGAGAGGCGACCTTTCCAACAGACTGCTACGTAGACTGCCATAGGCATCCAGGTCATCAGCACAGTCAGCAGAACACGTGCCATGTCAGCAGGCGTAGTGCCATGTCAACCAAACAGGTACCACGTCAACAGAACAGGCGCCACAATAGCAGGCCCACACAGTCAGCAGAACAAGCACCACGTCAGTAGGCGCAGTGCCACGTCAACAAGCACACTACCACATCAGAGTGCCACATGGCAATCTGCTACGTGGTAGGGGGCGGGGGGACGGCCATCGGGTCAGGCAACAGGCTGGCCAGTGGGATTTACAGCTTGGTCAGCCTGTTTCATGGCCCAAGGGGGCCTATAGAGGGCAACCCCTTGGCTCTCATTCATTCATCCACTTCCACGGCAGTTTGGCTTCAGTCCTCAGCAGCCACCACAGGGATCAGCAGCAGTTCAGGCCCAGAACAGTCAGTAGCAGATCTGCCGGGCATCTATAGGTTCAATCTATAGGCTCGATTCATCAGCAGTTAGGTTCTGCACCAAAGCAGTCCCTTTCCTCCTTCAGCAGTCAGTTCGGCAGTGAGGATTTGATCCCTCTATACTGTAGCTCCATTTCTCTTTTGCAGTGACCCTTCATCCCCTCCATCCGTGTTTGGTCCCTTGAACCCTTCAGTTCTTTACAGTTGTATTCAGCCCTCTGGGACAGATTTCAGTTATTAGTTCCCTCTTTGGAGGCCCATTGTATTTCCTCCCTCGGATTCTCACATTCACTCCACAATTCCAGTTGTGTTTTGATTGCATTATTCTCACAGTTCAGACAGGAGAGAGAGCGAGTTAGGCTTCCTCCCTGTCACAACACATCTTATTGGGGTCTCACCACAGACCAGCATCCCAAGGACCACCACAATGATGCCATGCCACAGCTTCTGTCCTCACCATGGACTCCGACATGATGTACTAGCAATTTTTGTGTTTATGCTGTACTTGTCTTGGGTGTGAGATGCCCGTAGAGGCTCCACCCATTTCGCATATTGTATCTAGTTTTCTCAATGTAGGGCTCCTTGCTGGTCACATGTCTTTTTGTCTTCCAAATCATGTGCGAGGTACTCCATTTGGAACCCTTCATGGCCTTTGGCCCTTGGGCCTCCCCATATGAAAGATTCAGTATTCCATCTCACACATTTTCCATGTCAATATTATAGGCTGAACAGAATCATACAATATCTGGGGATGGGTGATCAGGGAATCATATTATGTACAAGCAAGAGCACATGTGTCTAGGCTTGTGATAGGAAAAAGCACTTTTCCCCAATAGAGAAAGAGAAAGCTTATTCATCACTTGGTGTATCCCTATAATACAGAAACAGCAAGGCCAAACTATCACAAAGAGACAGAATAACTTATATTCATGAAGCTCTGAAGATTGTTATACAGAAAATAATCACACCCCTCATTCGAGAGGCATATGATCCGTTTATAGCTCACCTGGTTGCGTATTATACTTCCAATCTTGATAATGTCACACTGCATGTCATCATCCATGATCTTGAGAGCCTGCATCATAAGAGAACATAGAAACATGGAATTGGAAACATGTAAGCATTCATATAAACAAAAGCAAACTGCATTCTTGAGCCTCATATAATCACCCACAAGATTTTGAATTATCCTTATGCACAGCCGTGACTAATACTGTGGTTCTCACAAACTTCATCGGCACACCACAGTAGGCATAGATCAATCAATACACCTAAGCACTCTCTCTCTCTCTCTCTCTCTCTCTCTCTCTCACACACACACACACATTGACACATCATGCATGCACAAGCCTTTGTTTACTGTCACAGATCCCAAAAAACAGGCAGACTTAGTTATGACGAAGTCTACCCCACATGGATTAGGATACTCCAGAAGCATTCTACATGCTATATGAATAAAAGTATTTACATCCCCTTTCACCCCATCCAATACTTTCATCTTAGTGGGTGCAAAGACCAAGACAACATTAGACAGCAGCAGCATTCAATAACACTCTCAGGCAACATTTTCAGGCATGCATTATTAATCTTGGGGGCAGACACACTCATCTCGTGCCTTAATGATAATAGTAAAGATAAAGTATTTACCATTAACAAACTATGGTAAAACGAAATTCAAGATGAAGACTAGACAGCTGCAGCACAACAGGAAACCCTCTAACATCACATGTCTAAATGGACATTACTCACTTGGGGAGCAGGCACACTGCGTGAAAGCAGCTTGATGAGGTCTCTGGCCTTGATGATAATAAAAGGATCTCGAGTTTTGAGAGTTGTTGAGACAGTCATTGATCCTTCTACCTGACACAATCCAAAAGAAGTGTTACTCATCTTCTGTAAGCCTACAGCAATCCATTTCATAACTGGCATGTGCCAATGAAGATAGCAGGAAAAACATTGTAATGATCCATAACTTTCACATATGTTAAGAAGCAGCATTGAGCAAACAAATCTTTTGAACGTGAGATTTTACGACTAACTATCAGTTCCAATCAAGGTATGGTATCGAAGATCTACCTAAGTATATTTCATCTTCACGTAAATGAATCTGGATTTCACTCCTAAGAGATCTCCTTCGGGCATGGGTCGGTGAAAGAAGGCAGTGTGGCTGAAGATCTCAGCTCACGTAGAGTGTGACCTTCCAACAACTTGTAGAGACATTCTCATAGCTGAACAGTTGGGAGTAATCAGAAAGTTCGAAAGGCAAGGGCGAAAGTACTCTGTGCTCATTAGTCAAACCCAGTAGATTTCTCAAAATTGTTGAAACCACAGAACGACGAATGGGAAATCAAGCTCACGACAAAGAGCAGCAAAAGGGCCCTTTGGAGTTGGTGTACCCCCAACAAGCAATTGGGAGACCTGGGATGGACGAGAATCAGGAATCATCACAGACGCATCGTCTCTGAATTGGGAGCTCAGTACGCAAAAAGAAATCACGAGCATGATGCAAAGCCTATATAGAAATGGACCTCTGTCGCAATGATTGGGTCGACTGTGGCTGGAGAAAGCTCGCACCATGTTTAAAAACTGAACAACGGGCAGATTTTGGAAAGCGAACAAAAGGAAGAGCGGAATATTTTCATGGTGCCAGAAGGTGGGAGAATAGCTGCGTCAACAGTGGTTGCCCTTCCTGGCAACCTACGTTGAATTCAATATGATTTTGGGAAGCGAACATCTGAGCCTCCTCGTGATCTTCGCATCAGCCATACAATAAGGATAAACGTGTAGAACCAGGAATGATGAACAGTTTAGAACCGCAAACGATGGACAGCGCTGTAGATTCATGTACCAGTATTGTCGTTGCAAGGAGAGAAGAAGCGCGCAAGCTGGAAAACAAAACACGAATCAAGCAGGGTAAAGGCTTTGCGAATCAAGCCGAATGACCACAAGAAAAGCAGGGTAAAGCCTTTTTAGGCAGGCTTGCACAAATAGCATGACACGTGGCTGCACCACGGCTCGAATTTCCACTTGATGGCACAATGCTGCCTGCCTAAAGACTGATTTCAAATGCTTAAATGCTCTTGCATGATCTTCCTAAAGGTAAGAATATCATCCAAAAAGGCTACTGCAGACTTACCTAGATATAGCCTACAATATTCATTGTTGTTGGAGATGGTGGCCTCACCCCTCGGTTGGGCCTAGTGAAGCATGGTTTATTGGTGGGGCCTCGCGGCTGCAGGACACGTGTACATTTGAAGGGGGGCAAATCCCATACGCATAAGCGGTATTTGGAGACCCTTGAATACGGGGCTTTAAAGACGTCGCTATGGGGTGGGAACTGGAGACCCCATACCCGGTGTGATCTCTGGGCCACGTGGCCTTTGCTACGTGTCCCAACAATTGCAAGAATTAAAGAACACCAATTGTGGGTCCAAATATGCTAGATTATGAACAATCAATGAATGTGTGGTCTCCGACGATGTATAGTAGAAAAGGAAAACTCCTCCCCCATTTATGGTGATATGGTCACCCTCAAGTGCTAAACTCCCATATACGGTGACCTCCCCTCCTCATATATGGTGACCTCTTGTATATAGCCACTTTGACTGACCCTCAGGTGCTAAACTCGCCTAAATGCAATCATGCAAATCACTAGCTACAAGATGCACAATCTTAAATGCAACAACTAAAGGTTAACACAATGAATCCTACACATAGCAATCCTAGCTAAGGTAAGAGGGAGAAGCCCCCGGTGGCAACGTAATGTTTACTAGGATGGAGCGTGAGAACCTTCCAAGCAGACGCATATGAAGCTTCTTGGCAAAGGCTCGGTGGTGGTGGTAGTGTTGGTGTGGAGAGCTCTATAGAGTTGGTGCTAAGAAGTGAAGTGAACATTCAAGATTTCTTAAGGAACAAAGGCATCATGCTAAACTGATTTGGTAACCTTGCTGAAGACTTTGTGTCAGAAGCTAAGGAGCCATGCAATTTAAAGTAACTATTTGGTACCTCGGTGGGCTCAAGATTTAAACTTGAGAGATTGCAAGTTTTCTCAAGGATCATGCTTGCAGGTCATGCTAGTTGCAAATTGGGTTGAAAGAAACCCATGATACTTCGTAATTGGCAAGATCTAGTTTGTTCTCAATTTTGGAGGGGACAGCCAGATACAATGTTCCAAGTGCCAGACATCCAGCCATACATCAGATCTTGGATTTGGCCAAAAGCCAATTATCGGGACCGTTAAAGGGTTATGATGCTATTTGGGTGTTCGTAGATAGACTAGTCAAGTAAGCACGGTTTATCCCAATTGATCCAATCTAAAAAAGCTCAAAGCTGGCATAAGTGTTTGCAGAGGAGTTCTATGTCATGACAAGAAAAATGATTATTTAGTTAATTAATAGTCATTAGAACTTTATTATTGTTAGGCGCCAATTTGATGGTGCGGTTATATGTTTGTATTTATGATCGATCAAGCGGTGTAAATAGTACCGCCAAAACTATGTAACATTGGCCAATGATTAGTAATAAAGATGTGCACACACGTGTCTAGGTCCTAGGGGCAATAGGAAAGGGAAAGGGTGCATTAGAGAGCATTGAATGGTAGGTGCATGGGTCATAGGCTAAGGGTAGGTGTAAATGGGAAGATGGAACTTGAGTGATCTCAAGGGACATTAATGAAAGGGTATCACCCTTTCATTGTGAATCTCACGTAGCATTCTTTCTACCACATTGCATTCATCCGTCATCTCTCTCCCACCTTGCATGTAGGTCGAAAAAGAAACAAGTACTCTCACGAGGGCACTCTTCCCCATTGGAGGGCCAATCGGCATTCAAATTCTGCATGCATTGCACACATTTGCATTTTCGAAAAGTGTGGATCTTCACATTTGGTATCAGAGCTGCGACGATCCACGAGCCGGACGAGAAGAAGGCGACATGTGGAAGGGGAGAGTAGGGAGCACACCCACACACTCAAGCAGGATAAGAAACAAGAAGTGTGGGGATAAAAGGTATGTGAGTACCTCCCCTAGCACACAGTGAAGCTTTTATATGAAAGGATAAGGTTACAACACTAAGTACGGTGTACTTAGTGTACTTAACAAATAAAGTACTAGTGTACTAACTGTACTTGGGTGGCCATAGAGCCTTTACCCCAACAACCTCCCACTTAAAGGCAATATGCCCTCAAGTAAAAATAAATGAGGCTCAACCTATACCCATCAACTGTCGGCAATGTGCAAACCGCTCTGCAGGTAAGCCTTTTGTCAACAGATCTGCTGGATTATCATCTGTGTGAATCTTGACAAGCTGAATCAGCTTATCATCTATCACCTCCCTGATGAAGTGATACTTCACATCAATGTGCTTTGTCTTTGCATGAAAGACAGGATTGTGTGCCAACTGAATAGCACTCTGACTGTCACAATGCAACAATGGAATATCACCTGTAATGCCCAAATCTCCCACTAGCCGAGATAACCATAAGGCCTCTTTGCATGCCTCTATGGCTGCAATATATTCAGCTTCCGTAGTAGACAAGGCTATGCACTGCTGCATCCTTGACATCCATGACACTGCACCTCCAGTGAATGTATAAACATAACCGTAGTAGACTTCCGGTTATCAGGATGACCAGCAAAATCTGAATCCACATAACCATGCACCTTTGCATCTCGCTTGCCAAAGCATATGCACAACTCCTGTGTGCCCTTCAGGTATCTCATGATACCTTTCACTGCATTCCAATGCTTCTTGCCTCGATTTGCCATATACCTGCTAACCACTCCCACTGCAAACGCAATATCAGGTCTGGTAGCAACCATGGCATACATGAGACTGCCACAAGCTGAAGCATACGGAATCTTGGCCATTTCAGCCCTATCAGCATCTGAGTGTGGGCTGTCCATTGCACTGAGTTTCACATACGGAGGCAATGAAGAGCTAAGGGTTTTCCCCCCCTCCATATGAAACCTGTGCAATACTTTGCCAATATATTCGGTCTGAGACAAATACAACAAACGCTGTCCCCTGCCTCTCCGTATCCGCATTCCCAGTATGTGATTTGCATCACCAAGGTCCTTCATATCAAAGGCCTCATGCAATCTTTTCTTAAGGTCATCAAGCTCCTTACGAGCTCTACCAGCAATAAGCATGTCATCCACATATAAAATGAGAATGATTAAGCTGCCATTGGCAGCCCTTTTGGTATATAAGCAGTGATCGTCATCACTTCTCCTGAAACCTTGGGACTTCATGAAGGTATCAAATTTCTTATACCATTCCCTTGGTGCCTGTTTCAGCCCGTAAAGGCTCTTTTTAAGCTTGCATACAAGTGACTCCTTGCCCTTGACTGCAAATCCTTCTGTCTGCTGCATGTAGATCTCCTCATGAAGATCACCATGAAGAAAGGCTGTCTTCACATCCATTTGGCATAATTTCAAATTTTCACATGCAACCAAAGCAAGTACAATCCTGAGTGAGGTCATCTTAACCACTGGAGAAAAGATCTCATCAAAATCAACACCATACTCCTGCTTAAAGCCCTTGGCAACCAACCTGGCTTTATACCTTGGCTTAGCTCCAAGTGTGACTTTCAATCTATACACCCACTTGCATGGCAGTACTTTCATGCCCTTAGGCAACTGCACCTATTCCCAAGTACCATTTTTATGGAGACTGTCCATTTCAGACTTCATGGCTAGTTCCCATAGCCTTTTATCATGCATTTGCACGGCTTCCTTGTAACAGGAAGGTTCTCCACAATCTGTAAGCATAATAAAATCTGCTCCTGGAACAAATCTGTCTGGCGGTTTCATTTGTCTAGTGGACCTTCGGACCCATTGGTCTTGCTGTCCAACTTGCTGCTCACCTAAAACAGGTTGCTGTTCTAGTAGATCAGGCTGCAGAATTATGCTTGGGAGGTCTTCCAAAGGTGGCATGTCCCGTAGTACATCTTCCACCACTGCGGGCTGTCCATTTGGACCTGCTGCAGCATCATGCATTGGCTGATTACACTGCTGTTGTGGCTGATTTGCAGCCTGCCTAAACTGTACAGGATGTCCCGAGTCATCAATGTCAACCTCTAAAGCATCAGAAGGCTTATCTGCTGCCTTAAACATACATGACTCATCAAATAAGACATCATTGCTGCGTATTAGCTTCTTATTCACAGGATCCCATAGGCAGTAACCCATCTCACCACTGTCACCATATCCAAGAAAAATGCATTTAAGAGACTTAGGATCAAGCTTGCTGCGATTTTCTCTGCGTATATGCACGTACGCAGTGCAGCCAAAGACCCTCAAGTGCTTATAGGAAGGAGGTTTTCCTGTCCAAAGCTCCTCTGGCACTCTGCCATCTAGTCTTTTATTTGGTGACCTATTGATGAGGTGTACTGCTGTTTTTACAGCTTCAGCCCAAAATCCATGAGGTAAAGCAGCATGTGACATCATAGAGCGAGACTTTTCTTGTATGGTTCTATTCATACGCTCTGCAGTGCCATTTTGCGCTGGACTGTAGGGAGCAGTGAGTTCTCTTTTAATACCTCTAGCATCACAAAATGCATTGAATGCATTAGACAGATACTCCCCACCGTTATCTGACCGCAAAGCCTTCAGTGTTCTGCCTGTTTGGTTCTCAACCATAGCAAGACATTTCTGGAACACTGGAAAGACATCACTCTTCAATTGAAGAGGAGACAACCACACCTTCCTTGTGGAATCATCTATAAATGTGACAAAGTACCGTGCACCTCCAAGTGAAGGACTAGGCATCTCACACACATCTGTATGCACAAGCTCAAGTTGAGCATCTTTATGTCCTAATCTCCTTTTATGAGGACACTGTAACTGTCTACCATATATGTAGTGCTCACAAAACTTTAAATCAGAAAATTTAAGAGACGGTACGTAGCCAAGGCGAGCCAATTGCTCCATTCCACTTATGCTCATATGTCCCATCCGGCTATGCCACATAGAAATATTCGGCAACTCGATGGCATGAATATCAGCATGATTACATACTTTAGCATGAAGAGTATACATTGTGTCAACCTTAGAGCCTCTGGCAACAACCAGGGCACCTTTGGTGACCTTCCAGAAACCATGACCAAAGCTGGTCACAAAACCTTCGTCATCCAACATGCCAGTAGAAATCAGATTTTTCTTGACTTCGGGTACATGCCTAACATTGTGAAGCATAAGCTGAGTACCATCAGCAAATACAAGCCTGACATCTCCAATACCAACAATACTGCATGCATGATTATCCCCTAGAAAAACGACTCCATTACTGCCTGCTGCATATCTTACAAACAATTCTTTGTAAGGTGTAACATGGAATGAGGCACCTGAGTCAATGATCCAAGAGTGCATGTCTGCAAGATCTCCTGCATGGAGAGAATGAGCATCCAAAGTAGAGAGAAATAGAACCTCTCCCTCACTGTCATAACCATGTGTAGAATGAAGCTCTTCAATCTTCACACTGCTCTTGCCATTGCTTACTGGTACAATTGCTTTTGCATCTGACGCATCAGTGTTTTTGGCTTTGTCTCTCTTATCATTTTTCAGTTTAAAGCACTGCTTTTTAATATGTCCCTTTTTGCCACAGTACTAGCACTCAACATCTTTGTTGGAGCGGGACTTGCTCCTCCCTTTTCCCCTTTCCTGAGATTTGCCTCTTTGCTGACTTCTCCCCCTTGCATTTAAGGCATTGTTAGGCTTTACTGCATCTTGAGCTTTCAGCTTCTGCTCTTCTTGCAAAATCAGCCCTGTGATATCTGAAAAACTTATGAAAGTGTTTGCATTTGTTACAGCTGTGGTGAATGTATCCCAACTTTCAGGAAGAGAAATCAAGAGTGCCATACCCTTGGTTTCCTCATCCACCACATATTTTTGATTTGCAAGTTGAGTGACAATTGAATTAAACTCATTGAGATGTGCATCCATGGAGGTCCCTTCCTTCATCTTCAGATTGAAGAACTTGCGCAACCAATATATCTTTGTGGCTACACTCTGCTGCTCATATGTGTCCTGTAGCTTTTTCCACACACCCCAGGCTGTTTTTTTCACCATCCACATTCCAAACAACACTCTCATGGAGTGACAATTCAATTATGGACTTTGCTGACAGATCAGCTAGTGCCCAAGCATCATCAGATGTGCCAATGGGCTTCACACCTTTGTGTATAATAGGAGCATGAAACTGCCTGAGAATTAGCACATTCAGGACCATCTTTTTCCACATTGGGTAGTTAGCAGCACCCTGCAACTTTTTAATATTGAGAAGAGAAGATTCCGAGGATGAAGCCATTACAATCAGCAAGAAATATAACCCACACTTGGGTGCCTGACTCCCTGCAAACTAAGTGCACATATGCACTTGTAGTTGTGCTCAAAAGTTAATTCCTGCAATTTTCTCCCACTTAACAGTAAATACTGTCTGTTTCCTGCCGGCTGCAGATCCAGAAAAATAATACTTAATGCATTAATTGAGGCTCTGTAGTACAGTACAGCAGTACCTTGATTTGACACAATGTATGTCCCTGCTGTAACAGTGAAAACAGCACTGTTTTATGCACTTTAAACTTCAGTAAAGTGACTGTTTACAGTCCAAAAAATTGACTCCGGACAGTACCCGACTGTACTTTCTAGTACAGCAACAGAAATTGACTGTATAACTGTCCAAAACTGTCAGAATTAGACTTTCTCTTGCCTCTATAACTGTGTTACACAGTTTAGAACTTGAATGAGGCAAAAGCCCCTTGACTAGAAGCCAATTTTGAAGATTTTAGTGCATACACAGCTTTCCCAAAGCTCCAATGATCACATAAAGCATCTAGGTGTTTCCCCCAACACTGATATGCATAACAATGTCAAAAGCCCCAATTCATATGCATCTGCCACAGTCCCAAAAGTCATAAAATGCATCAAATCCTTGCACAAATCAACTCCAATCAGGAGGATATACGCAAATAAGTGCGTGTATAAGCCAATGCTTGGCTGTGGCTACAAAAGCCCTTTGATTCCACAATTCAAAAATGAGAATTTCTCTCACATAGGAGGCATAGATCTGCAGATCTACCTCACTGACAACAGAAGGAACCAAAAAAAACGGGTGAAGCGGGCTGCTATATGATCGTGAACATCTCCGAGCTCTCCGGCGATGGCGATGGCAAGGACCTGCACCTGTGGCCACTTGTGGCGCTTAAGGCGAATTTGCTGGCGCCGCCTGGGGTGCTGGTAGCGCCGCTGTTGGCGCCTATGGCGCTGGTGGCGACGCTGGCGTCGCTGGCTGGCATCGGTGGCTGCTGGTGGCGCCGATGGCGTCGCTGGTGGCCGCTGGCCGCTGGCTGGCGTCGGTGGCTGGTGGCCTTGGCCCTGGCTGGCGCCGCGTGGCCAGTGGCCTTGGCCCTGGTTGGCACCGCGTGGCCGGTGGCCTTGGCCCTGGCTGGTGCCGCGGCCTTGAAGGCTGCTAGCGCTAGCAGCTTAACACAATGGCGAGGAGAGCAGGAGCAGCTGTCGAGGCTGGTACGGGCAAGGAGAGCATGAGCAGCTATCGACGAGGAAGCAGCTATCGAGGCTGGTACGGGCGCTTTCTTGCAGGCTGTCGCTGCTGTCGCCGCTGCCTAGCGATGGCTGTTGGTGCTCCTTGGCTGCTGGTAAGACCCACGTTTGGGCACACCCGCGAATAGGCTCTGATACCAGTTGTGGAAGGGGAGAGTAGGGAGCACACCCACACACTCAAGCAAGATAAGAAACAAGAAGTGTGGGGATAAAAGGTATGTGTGTACCTCCCCTAGCACACAGTGAAGCTTTTATATGAAAGGATAAGGTTACAACACTAAGTACGGTGTACTTAGTGTACTTAACAAATAAAGTACTAAGTGTACTAACTGTACTTGGGTGGCCATAGAGCCTTTACCCCAACACGACAGTTGCGAACGACGGAAGTCGCAAGAGAGGTTGGCGGAAAAGGATCACGACTGACCGATCTCGAGGTTCTGACAAGGGATTTTTCTGAAAATTTTTGGCCTTCAACGGCGAACGGCGAACGGGGTGTTCTCTTTTACCCCCCCCCCCCCCCCACCATGTGAATGTACCCTTAAACCGTGAGGAAAAGGGATTCCCGTTCTACACAACCGGAAGTCGGATCGGAATAAGATTTTAAGGGAGTGATCCACCCATCAAGTACCCCCTATAACGGTATCTAGAGCTCCAATCCGCTCAAAACAAGTAGCCCAAACGGAGCGTACCAGTTTACAGCAGATATACAAGAAGAAAAGCTTGAAAGAGAAGGGAAAGGAGGTGATTTTAAGTGTCTTCTCAACACAAACGAAGCGGGAGTCGGATAAGTACCACCACCTCTACAACACTTGAAGTTTGCTGTAAAATAAACCTTCTTTTTTGAAATTACAGCAAGAAATTTTTCTCTCTTGTATTAATAAAAGGAAAGAATGGAAGGGGAAGGGACATATAACAATGAACTTATTCCTTTTCCTCCATTACCCCAAGGAGAAAGAGAAAGAACACCTTCACCCCCTCTTGAAGAGGATGGATTAGGTGAGAGTTATATACATCTTGAGTATGATAACCCACAAATAGATTTACAGCAGTCTCTCCTTCAAGAACCTACTGATAGGGAGTTCTCCTTTCGTAATGAAAGAAGAAATGAGACCAGCCAAGAACAAGGTGATGAGTTCACGCCTTCAACTCAAAACCCAATACACATGGATTCTAATCCAAGTGCAAGAGGAAGAGAGGAGACTCCTGTTGATAAGCTGGTTTTCTAGCTTAGCAATATGATTGAGCAGTCCATTATGACAAGATTAGGGACTAAGAGGACTTTAAACTTCGGGGATGAAGAGTTGAGTAACCCTTCTAAGAGGTCCAAATTCCAACCGCGAGAGAGAATTGAGTTCCCCAAATATGATGGGGCAAGGGAGGCTGACAAAATCCTCAATTGGATTCGTCATTTTGAGCTTTACTTTGCCCATCAAGACAAGACCGAGCAAGAGAAGCTTGCTCTTGCCACATTGCATCTGCAGAAGGATGCTCTAATGTGGTGGTCCTTGTCACAAACAGGAAAAGAGCCTATTCATGAATGGGCTAAATTTGTGGAGCAACAGCAACTGAAAACCACTTTCATGCCACCGAGGCATGAAGAGAACCTAACCTTTCGTTGGGAGAGGTTTAGGCAGTTCGATAATGAGAGTAATGCAGATTTTACAGCCAGATTTTGGAAACTCTCTCTAGAGTTACCCGAAAAGAGTGAGGAAGATAGGAGAAAGAAGTATTTAGCAGCTTTAAGCCCAAAAGTAAGGTACGAGGTTGAAATGTTTAACCCGACCACGCTTAAGGACCTCACTAAGCTGGCTGAAATAGCCGAGAGAAAATTGAATCCTCGTAAACCCTTCAATAAGGAGTATGGGTCATCATCTAAGACCAATAATATACCCACTTTTAGGAAACCAAACCGGTTTAAGAATAATAAAGGGAAGGGTAAAGCTCTTGTAAGGAATGTGAACAGCCAATCACGTCCTGGATGGGTGCCATTTCCTTCTATGACTGACGAAGAGAAGAGGAAGTTGATTAAGGAAGGAAAATGTTTCGGTTGTAAGAAACATAAGCCAGGGCACGTATGGCATAAGTGTCCTGTTCTCTTGGCTAAGATTGCCAAGACGAATTCAGTAAAAGGGAAAGCCAAGGCATCCAAGCAGGAGGGTGAGGCTTCTACCTTGTCACCCTCAAAATCTACTATGACTATTTAGCCAATAGTGAATGCTGTCCATTCAGCCAATACCTTTGGGCCTCATGATCTTTTTAAGGTGTATGGATTCGTGAATGAACAGAGAATAGTGGTTCTCCTAGATGATGGATGTAATTATGACTTAGTAAGTGATAGATTGGCAAAATTACTCCATCTTAAACCAGAACCTATAAAAAACATGTCGCTTTCAGGAGCTTTTAGGGGACACAATGAAGAAGACACATCCATAGTACGAAATATTCCTTTTCGTATACAAAAATATAGAGATCGAAGGGATTTTCTAGTAGCCCCTTTACAAGACATTGACATGATACTAGGTAAACCATGGCGGTATGATTTTAACCCTGCTATTCATCCTCATACTTATCATTGTTGCTTTGTACATAAGGATGAAAACATAAGGATCGTAGGGGATCGGGACGTGTATACAATTCCATTGATTACTCCTACCCAAGCGAAAAGATTGGTAAAAAGAGGGGTAGATTGTAATCTTGTGTATATACGGGATTCACGAGATCTTCATATCTCAAAAGAAGATCGGAAGAGAAATGAGTTCCTTAGAGCTTATGAGGATCGATTTTCAAGAGATGACTCATTCGAATTGCCCATGGAGAGAGAAGATGATCATGCCACATAGACTTTGAGCCAAGAGCTTCCCCTCCATGTAGAGCCCCATATAGGATGAACAGGATAGAAATGGAGGAGGTAGAAAAACAAATTGAAGATCTGTTGCAAAAAGGCCTGATTCGACCAAGCAGTTCTCCATTTGGAGCACCTGTATTATTGGTTAAGAAGAAGGATGAATCATATCGTATGTGTATAGATTACCGTGCTTTGAATAAACTTACGATTAAGAACTGGTATCCGATTCCAAGAGTGGATGATTTATTGGATATGCTTAAAGGTGCTAAAGTTTTTAGCAAATTGGATTTGAAATCTGGTTATCATCAACTTCGTATGAAAGCTGGGCATGAACATAAGACTGCTTTTCGCACTCTCACTGGACATTATGAGTTTTTGGTCATGCCTTTTGGCCTAACTAATGCTCCAGCCACTTTTAGTAGGCTGATGAGAAGGGTTTTGCGACCCTACTTGGGAAAATTTGTAATAGTCTTTTTTGATGACATTTTAGTGTTCAGCCAGAATGAGGAAGAGCATAAGGATCACCTTGCTAAGGTGATGGAGCTCCTAAGGAAGGATCGATTGTTCCTAAATATCAAGAACAGTGAGTTCTTCAAGACAAAAATAGAGTATTTGGGACACATTGTGTCTGTCGAGGGAATTCGGGTTGACCCTAAAAAGGCGAAGGCCATAATTGAATGGCCAATACCCAAAAACTTACATGAGCTGAGATCCTTCCTAGGGATGTGTAGTTATTATCGCAGATTCATTAAGAATTTTGCACGTCTTGCTTCCCCACTAACAGATTTGTTGAAGAAGCATTCCTTGTATGAGTGGGGAGAGGTTCACCAAGTAGCTTTTGAGGAGCTTAAGAGAACATTAGTGACTGCACCAATGTTAACACTTCCGGACATGGACAAAGAGTTCTTTGTTGTATGTACGGATGCAAGAGGTACCTCGATTGGGGCAGTGTTGATGCAAGGAGGGCATCCCATTGCTTATGAGAGTAGAATACTTCAAGGGGCTGAATTGAAATATATCACGTATGAGAAGGAGTTATTGGCAGTCATTCATGCTCTAAAGTTATGGAAGCATTACTTATATGGTTCTGCTTTCAAGATTAAGACTGACCATCAAAGTATCAAGCACTTGTTTTCTCAACCCATTGTCTCTTCAAGGCAAATCAAATGGGCTGAATATATTCAATCCTTTGGGCAACCAAATATCGAATATCAGCCAGGAAAGGAGAATTTAGTAGCTGATGCTTTGAGTAGACGGCCCCAAGTTAATCACGTTTCTGTGATTAAGGAGAAATCATTAGGAGCAATGGTTGAAGCTTATCCTTTAGATGAGGACTTCGCTGACATTTATGGGAAGATTCAGTGTAATGAGGTTGAGGATTTAGAGGCTTATTCCATCGTGGATGGATACTTATTTTTGGGACGTGCCATATGTGTACCCAAAACATTTCGGTATCTAGTCATGAGTGAGTTACATGCGAGTCCATATTCTGGACATAGAGGCATTAGAGGAACCATTGACAATATTGAGAGATACTTCCATTGGCCTAAACTTCGCAAAGAAGTTTCGACCTTTGTTCAACAATGTGACGTGTGTCAGCGCATTAAATCTGACACAAGTAAGACTGCTGGTCTTTTGCAGCCTTTGCCCATTCCTTCGGAAAGGTGGGAACACATTACAATGGATTTTGTGTCTGGTTTCCCCAAGGTTGGTCAGTTTGAGCAGATTTTCACTGTTATAGATAGGCTGAGTAAACAAGCTCATTTTATTCCCTGTAAAAAAGAGTTGTCTGCTCCTGAAACAGCAAGGTTATTCATTAGGGAAATCTTCAGGTTACATGGGTTACCAAAATCCATTGTATCCGATAATGATGGCCGTTTCATTAGCAACTTTTGGACAGCTCTATTAGAGAATCTCGGAACCAAACTGAAATTTACTACAGCTTTCCATCCTCAAGGAGATGGACAAAGTGAGAATGCCAATCAAACCATAATTACTTTACTTCGAGCTTATGTCCATGACCAACCTAGAAGGTGGCCAGAGTTCTTACCCATGTTAGAGTTTGCTTATAATAACACTGTACATACTTCCACCAAGAAAGCCCCATTTGAAATCATCTATGGGCAATGTTTACCCACTCCAATAACACACTTGGGGGAGCGAATTTTTGCTGCTGACCAGTTTGCTGAGGATATGTCACAGGTTATTGAGCAAGTAAAAGAACATATTAAGAAGGCCCAGGTTCAACAATCCAAGGCAGCCAATAAAAAAAGAAAAGAAGTTTATTACAAGGAGGATGATTGGGTTTTATCGAAGATTGATAAAAGAAGAATCAAGTCAGTGAGAGGAAGTACCAAACATGTCAAGCTAGCACCAAAGTTTTATGGTCCATTTCAGATTTCAGCAGCTTTATATCCAGAAGAAGGATCCAGAGCGTATGAGCTGAAGTTACCAGCCCACTGGCGTATGAAGAACATCTTTCATGTGAGCAATTTGAAGAGATACCATGGCGATACTTCTGCGTTTGTGGATACTCAGCATCAAGAAGAACCTGAACTTGAAGATGGGACTAAAGTTCTTACTCCGGAACAGATCGTGTACCATAAAGAGAAGAGTACTCGTGGAAAGAAGAGATATATGTATTTACTGAAGTTTAAAAACCAGCCAGCTAGTGATGCACAATGGATGGAAGAAGAGTTCTTTACAGATTTTCCACAGATACTCGCAGATTACAAAGAGGCGATGCAATGGCAGAAGTAACAAGAGAAAGTGCACATAAGAGGAGGAGACAAGCAATAATCCAGAAGAGGACTTCTGCTCATTCAAGCAGGAGGGAGTGTCATGACAAGAGAAATGATTATTTAGTTAATTAATAGTCATTAGAACTTTATTATTGTTAGGCGCCAATTTGATGGTGCGGTTATATGTTTGTATTTATGATCGATCAAGCGGTGTAAATAGTACCGCCAAAACTATGTAACATTGGCCAATGATTAGTAATAAAGATGTGCACACACGTGTCTAGGTCCTAGGGGCAATAGGAAAGGGAAAGGGTGCATTAGAGTGCATTGAATGGTAGGTGCATGGGTCATAGGCTAAGGGTAGGTGTAAATGAGAAGATGGAACTTGAGTGATCTCAAGGGACATTAATGAAAGGGTATCACCCTTTCATTGTGAATCTCACGTAGCATTCTTTCTACCACATTGCATTCATCCGTCATCTCTCTCCCACCTTGCATGTAGGTCGAAAAAGAAACAAGTACTCTCACGAGGGCGCTCTTCCCCATTGGAGGGCCAATCGGCATTCAAATTCTGCATGCATTGCACACATTTGCATTTTCGAAAAGTGTGGATCTTCACATTCTATGAGCTTTGTGGATTGAACAGAAAGAAATCAAGAAAGAAAGAAAGTTTATTAAAGTCCTGCAAAGACCGAAGAGTCTATGAGATTGAAAGAACCAAATAGAATGAGAGAAATCTGCAAGGTGGGGCCACTAATAGGGCATCCACACCCAAGACAAATACTAATATTTGAAAACCCTGGAAGAAAGATAGATATATAGGTAGATACCACTCCACAGTCCTCTGTATGCTATCTACTAGCTGAGAATGCATAGAAGGGCCTCAATTGATAGAAGCTCCAGCAGAGGTCAATGTCACTGGGAGATAAAGCCCGTAATAGAGCGTTGCTATCGATCAACCTACATAATCCCCTGTGCCCGCCTTGCCCTCCGCCGAATAAGGGATATTGTCACTCCAATCAAATATGTCCCTGGAGAATCAAACATAAGGGAAACATCTCCAAGCCTCATACATGTGTCACCACACTAACGAACCTGTCTCTCTCTGATTGAAAAACAGCCTCATGAAGGAAAATTGGTACCCACCTCTAATCTAGATAGACTAGGAGGCTCGAGAGACATCTAAATCCATCTCTGAACAGACAATGCTAACAGTCTCGAATCTGAAAGCAACGTCCTTCTTTGACTCAACCTCTTGCAAGTCGCATAAAGTGTAAATGTGGCCCTCTCAGGGGATGCCCTAAGCCTGTCTAGTCTTAATGCGTAAGCACTGGAGACAATCACCAATTCGAAATCCTTGAAAAGTGGGTGCCCATTGCACTATTACTTGGGCATCCAGTTTGCCAGCCATTTTCTACACCATTGGAGCACTGACTTCCGTTTCTCCTTTGCAGATGGGAGTGCCCCATTTGATGCCACCCTTTGTCAATCAGCTGTGGGCTGCCTCATTTTATTTGTCATACTCGGCCTAATCTTAAGTATGCCATCTCCCAGTTGAGTAGATACAAGCACAAGCCCATCACACAACATTGGCAAGCAGTGAGGTGGGTCTTCCGTTACTTGAAGGCCATGCAAAATGTGGGACTTTCCTATGGTGATGAGTCTCCATTGGTCTTGCATGCTTTCATGGACAGTGACCAAGCAAGTTGTTATGGCACAAGAGTGTCCCATAGTGGCATGCTTGGATCTTCATGCATCTCATGGTTCGGCAAGAAGCAGCCTACAGATGTTGCTTCCGGTTGTAAAGCTGAGTACAGGGCAGCTTTCACAGCTACAATAGAGTGTATCTGGCTCCGCAAGCATCTTGAGATCAGCCAGCCGGCTTCTACTACCATCTACACTGACAGCCAGAGTGCTTTGCCAGTTGTGCATAACCCAGTGTTTCATGCGCGTACAAAAGCACATTAAGGTTCATTATCATTATGTTCGAGAGCGATTGTCATCTCGAGACATACAGTTGTCCTACAGAGAACAACTTAGTAGATCTCCTCATGAAGGCTCTACCACGACCCAAGTTTGAGGCTTTTCGGCTTGCCTTGCACTTGGGTCCATTTATTACGTGATGATGATCTCCCTGTACTATCATAGGTTGCTATTTCCATCTTGGACGAACATGTGCAACCATGATATAGATTTTAGGTCTTCCTAAGATACTTATGGAGGGGGGTTTGTTAGCACTTAGCCATGGTGTGTGCCTTGTAGGTCAGGTCAACTCATAGAGTTGACTTCACTGGTCAACCATATGGTTGACTTAGGGGCCATATAGGCCAACCCTTTGTACTTTCTCATTATCCATTTTGCAAGTACTCTCAGTTTCCTTTAGATGCTGTTTGCTCCCTTGCATTCCACTCCCTTTCCATTGGTTCCCGCACCCAACATGGAAGACACCCAATGGTGCAGCTCCTTGCTCAGCTATGTCAGCAGCTTCTTCAGCCCCACTGAATCCCCTGGATGGTGGCCCAGATCTTGCTGCTCTGCTGCTCCAAATCCGCTCTATGTTTGCTGCTGCAGTGGATGCGGAATGAGGCCCCAAGACGCCCGTTTTATAGCAGCTGGAAGCCCCCAAAATGGGCCAACCCAGCAGCCCTAATCAGCTGACTGGCTGCTGGCTAACCCACAGACCTATAGTTTGGGCTGTGGGGACCCTCCATGGGTCTGTGTACTGGCCGACCTGGTTGGCCAGTCAACCAGCCAGCCCAGGCCCTTTATAAGGCGCAAGGGTAAGCCCCTTTTCCCTGCTGTACCTGTCCTGCAGACTGCCCTGGCTTCTGTCCTGCTGGCTGACCTGCTCCAGGCCTCTGTATTGAGCCGTACTGCTGACTGCAGCAGCCCGTACCCTGGCCACTGGCACACTGATCCGTACTGTTCTGAGCCTCCAAAAGGCCTCCGATCTGCTAGGTATGTCATGAGGTGTGCCACCCACATGGCAGCCTGTGTGCTGCCCATGTGGTAGACCCCTCTCCACTCTCTTTCCCTTGAATTTGCTAATGGCAGCCAATAAGCTGCCCATGGTAGCCCTAACCCTAAGTCAATCTCGCCTTACCTAGTAGCAGACTTACCTGCCTGTTACAAACCAAGTCACCCATATGTAGGTCGGCTGAAGCAAAGTAGAGGTCAGAGGTTTGGGCCAAGGTAGGGCTGGTATGTTGGTCGTAAATGGGGTCTGGTCAACCACTTTAAGGGACAGTCGGCCCAGATCTGCAGACAAGGACAGCCAGCCCTCCCTCTATAAAGGAGCCCTTGTGGCTCATTGTCTTCACCATTCCCACCTATTGAAACCTACTATAGGCATGCGGCAAGATCAGAGGGGGAGCAGCAGCTGTTGAGTCCCACAGTCCATTTTGGTGCAGCTACCAGGTTGTAGGAGGATCGGCTGTCCATGTAGAGTGAGTGTGAGTTTTGTATCAGCCCATGTCCTTGAATTAAAGGAGAACGATAATGAAGACCTTTTGCTGTCTACTTTGATGAGTACATGTCCAGAACTGAGGGGATAGTGAGGCCTTTGCTGTCCTGGTAACTTCGACACAGAGTGCAATGCCTGCCTAAAATCCTCACTGGGTGTGAGCCAAATGCTAGGAGGTGGCCCTATTCTCTACCAAACCCCCCGCCAGCCAACAGGCTTGACCACGCCAAGGGGGTTGACAACCTCCAAGTATAGCCACATAGTCAATTGTCTGCATAGTCAGGTAGCTGCTTCAACAGCTTCCCTGCTGCCGAACAGGCAAATTTGATTGTCACGCTGCAAAAATGCTTTGGGCAAGTGCTTGTGATGAGTCAGTTTCACAAGCGAGCTTCTTGCCTGATTGAAGGCTAGTGGGAGAGAAGTGAGGCTCTTCTGATTGATAGAGAAGGACATAGGATAAACTGTGATTAAGATTTCAGGATACCAAATCCAGATAACGGGTGGGGCAACAATCTAAAAAGTCTCCCAATGAAGAAGGCCTCTCTTAGTCAACCCTTATGCATCAAGATCAAAGAAACAAGGGCACAAACCTTACATTTCCAAATAAACAAAGAAAATCAAACATAAAGGCATTGCAAGATAAGGAAAGAAAGAGAGCCTTACAAGATTGAGCTTGCATGCAATGCCATGTTCTTTAAGAGTTTTTGTCACCACAGGCCAGACTTCTTGCAAATACTTCTCTGTATCACCCTATTCTAGTATCAGTGCCTCCAGCTTTTTTTTTTTACCATTCTCAAAACATGAAGAAGAAATAAATTATCTTTTATTTTTCATTCCTACCCCAAACAATCCAAAAGAAGATTACAACAAATTGGACCTTAGAAAGAATAATCTACTGTAGCATTCTTCACGCTCCACACCCTTCATGAAGTTATCCATCTTCAAGCGATCGTATTTCAGCGTGGAAATTTTAAAATGTTGACAAGGTATGCTCCTGCAAACGGAGACTAGCAAACATACCTCTGTACTGCGGAAATAGGGTGCAAAATGAACTCTCTTCTAGCAGTCCCCCTTCGTTCCAAGAAGGCTGGAATGACTCCACCTTCCAATGATCAATGTCAGCGGTGTCCCAAGGCTTGGGTTTGTCGTGCTTGCCTTTACGCTTTCCCTGCGCATTGTACTGAACTGCACCCTCGCCGGTGTTACCATTCTCCTCGTCAACCGCCATTGCGAGCTCCCAAAATCAGCAACCTGAGTTGCCTGCTTGTCTAAGAAACGAGTAGTAGACCTGTTTATCGTGAATTTCCCCGTGTAATGCCTTTCTTAATTATAAAGTTCTTTTTCAAGGTTTTTTCCCCTAAAAAGCCTATGGAGCATCACTATTTTGCTTTATCCTTTTGGAAAGCTTGCTACATTCGAGAGTGCCCATGTATGCTTGTGCACTCTTGTTTTTGTCCCCCTCCAAGGGTCTTAGGGTTGTGTTGAAATTTAGAGATTGGGTTTAGGAAAGGCCTTTGTGCGTGTAGTTGGTCAACTTTGATTGGGTTGGCGGGACCGCGAGTTTGTGTTGAGGCTTAGGTCATGTTAGGGTTTAGAGATATAGGGTATTTGGGGTAAAGACGTTAGTGTTTTGGCGTGAGTTGCCCTATTCTCACGGCGCCCTTCGTGGTTGAGAACTATCACAGAGCAAGCTCCCCAAAGGATTTGGACATGCAACTTGCTAGTGTAGCTACATGTCGGTGCGACTGGGTATAGGAAGAGTGTTTTCCAGAGGACTGTCGCATGTTGTCTATGTTCGCGAAGCATCTACGTTCCTCTTGTTTGCGGTTTTGCTGCATTTTCATGAAGCAGTTACATGTCGGTTCGACTGGGTATAGGAAGAGGGTTTTCCAGAGGACCATGGTTCTTTGTCTTCGCGAAGCGTCTACCTTCCTCTGTGTTTGCAGTTCTGCTGGGTTTTCTAGAGGATCGTCTTGCAGATCGAGGCCACCCTAAAGTCACACGCTCATAGCAGCAAATGGCCGAGTACAGGGAGTACCGGAGTGTAGGACCTAGGTGTATGGTGCAGACTACGGAGACCAAATCGACTAGTACAACAGTAGAGAGAATATGGAGGCTGGAGCAGGAGAACACGCGCACAGCAAGACTCAAGAGAGTCAAGAGGTAGCCTGAAGGTCGGCCCGAGACCTCGGGCAAGTACAGCACGCTAGGGATCAAGAAGAGCTCATGAAAGTACAATGAGTCGTGAGCAGGGGAGGAGATCTACTCTTGAGTCCCTACCGCTGACGAACTAGCCATTTGGGTTTTCCCGCTTCCCCCTTCCCTCTCAATTTTTGGGGCTAAAAGCTTCTAATGTTAATTTGATGCCCTTTCCAGGGAGCATTGCTCTTCAATAACACTTGCTAAGCTCCCCCATCCTCTTACCATTGAAGCACCATTCCAATACACGGCCTAAGCTCTTAAATTTACATGCAAGATTTGTGCTGTCATAGCTTCATCAAACGTATACTTTTAGCCACAAGCCAATCAACATGAAACTTTCAAGGACATATAATTAATCTAATTAAGACCCATGCAAATTTGTATGCCCATCTAACATTTAATCATTCCATGATGGTTCACATATGGGGATTTCATGCACTTGTGCATTGTGCATGCGCAGAAATGGGAAATCTCACATGCCCATCTATCTGCAACACTACCTAATGGACATGAAACTTTGCGAGGACATGATGGTTGATCTAATTAACACCCTTGTCAAGTTTCATGGCCATTTAGCACTTGACCATTCTATAACGGCCCCATTTGGCACTTTAGACATTCCATGATGGTCCAGAGATACAATTTTCATGCATGGACACACCACGCATGTGCAAAATGGGGAATTTTGCATGCCCAGCCACCCACAAAATTTGCGATTGATAAAAAACAAAATGAAGACATGACACCTACTCTAATTACACCCATGCAAAGTTTCATGTCCATTTTACACATGATTATTCCATGATGGTCCACATATGTTAATTGCATGCACCTATGCACCATGCATGTGCATAAAAAGGGAATTTGACATGCCCATCGACCCAAATGTTTTGTGATTGACATGAAACTTTGAAAAGACGTGAAACCTTCCCTACTTAACACCCATGTGAGGTTTCATGGCCATCTTCCACTTGACTATTCCATGATGGTCCATACACATGAGTGGTATACTATCTGTAGCCCATGTATACTTGCAGCACATGTTTGAATGGTGGAGTGAAACCCAACCATCTGTAGACACATCCACATTAGAAGCAAGGAATCGTTTGAATACTACCTTATGACCAGAATTGAGCAAGTCCTTGTCTTCAACCAAGACATGTAGAGGATCCCAAACAAAGGATTCCCTCAAGATGGTTGCATGGTGGAGAACTTAAGCACTCCTCATCAAATAGTGAAGATTCTGGCTACTTCCATGAGTTTGCATATGAGCCAAGCTACAAGTGACGTCATCACGTGACTCAATGGGTATTAGGCCTCAAGGCAAGATGTGCCTCTCACTATGAACTTCTTATTGGAGTAGATGAACCACAAGTGAGTTCTAATGATGGACAACAACACCAAAGCAAAGTTAAGAATATAGACAAGTATGCTTCAAAGTGGAAGTGTATGAGCTGAGCTACGAGAACGTCTTCCTAGAAGCATACAAGACAACAATATCCAAGTCTAGACTTGCATTTGACCAATGATTACCTTGCATGTAATTGTGTCATACTTTGGAAAACTCTTTTTTCCCTTTGAAAACTATTACAAATAATGCATAACATAAAAGATAGAAAACATAATCCATAACATAAAAGATAGATACCATAAAGGCGAAAGTGCATGCCAACAAATGTCATGGTTGTGAGTTTGCTAGGCCAATGGTAGACAATGTTTTAACATATGACCGCATTGAAAGTTTGGTGCATAAGCAACACTAAACAAAGACACTTAGGCTAGTTTGCCTTGGAGGCACTCTATCCCATTGATGAGTTAGCCGTTTGGGAGAGACCCGTTTGGCTTTTCCCACTTCCCCCCTTCCCTCTCAATTTTTGGTGCCTCGGATCTTTCTAATGCATCTTTTCTCACTTGACCACGGGTCTCAGGGTCCACATGCACAAGCTCTACCAAATCTTCTCACTTGTTTGACTTGCAACTAGCGATCCATGCATTGGTTTATTTGGGAGTTGCAACAAGGATTGGTTTGAAGAAATGGATGGGTGACCACCTCACATTGTTAATGCAACATCGCCTCACATTGTTGTACTTCTTTTTCCAATATGAGAATTTGGTATTCATAGTGCTTTTTCTATGATCATAAATCACATTTTACTTTGTTGAGTCAATCATGAGAGTCTTATAGGTCATCTTCTATTCTATCATCTCTCAAAGCTTCTTTTTTTACCTTCACTCTATACTAAGGAATATGACTTGCTAGCCAAAGAGATTCCTCTATAAAGACTTAAGCTTGCTCATTGATTGTTACAATTGCCAAAGACATTGGTTATTAACAAAGTTATAAAACAACAAGCACTTTGCACTCAACTCTCATGATACGTGACTGGTCTTTGTGGATATCATCATACTTGAAAGAACAAGCTCAAGAGTTATTGTGACCCTTGTTGTGGTAATAGGCAAAAGTATCCTTAATTAGAGAATAATCCTTAATTTTAAAAGTCAAAAAATACAATAGTTTAGAATACTATCTCGAATCATGACATGTGCCAACTTTCATGCCCTAATTACTATGAACTTCACTATTTCTACTGACATGGAGCATTGCACTCAAACATGTTGGGCAACCATCTGCATAATAAAACTAAATTAAAGGCATCCATGATGACCAAGCTCACCCCACCATGACCCTTAGGAATCTTGAGAGCTTTTATGGACTAAAATGCATCCTAGATTTATTTCTACAACTTCTATCCAAAGAAACCTAGATCCTCCTAAATAGCTTCTCCATTTCCAACCAATGAGTCTTCCCAAAACCCCATACTAAATTTAAAAATGTAGTAGCAACACTCAGAGATAACTAGAATTCTAGCATTCCACCTCAGATACTAGCCATGCCACCTCTAAGATTTTTCTCTTAACTTACCTTTAAACCTATCAAAGAATTTTCTTACTGACAAGCCTACCCCTAGCAAAGCCCTAGATAATTGATTATCGCCCTTGTCCTAACACAATGCAAAGAAATATAATCAATCCAATATTCATGCCCATCAACACTATTGCAAATAGCAAAATTTTTTACTAACTATAGATTTAGCCCCCGAAGGCTCACAAAACAAACAAAGGATTCCCATCAAGTGGTTGACTTTCTCCTTAACTGTAGTTGAAAACATAATTCTATCATCGGCAAACAATTGTGCATAAAATTGTCGCCCTGAAGAAAATCAATGAAAAAAGGATTGAGGGAAGGGTCCTTGGAGGATGTCTTCCAGCTTTGATAGCATGTAAAACTAAAAGTTTTACTCTTTGAAATGCCTCATCCTTAATAAACCATGTGTGCAAACATGTGCTTATGCACACATAGAGACATGAGAGTACTTATGCATACTTATGGCATGTGACAAGTAAGCTTATGACAAGGATGCTTGAATAATGCATGGATGGTCAAGCTTCCATATAGTTCATGAGTGGAAGATATAGACATTGGAATGACCTCTACATATGTTTGAAGTGAAGAATATATCTTAATGACAAAAAGGATCGGCCAAAGGTCCACATAAGCTTCCCAAGAGCAAGAGAGGTGACATCTTGCATGAGTGGAAGGGATGCATCTTGAAGTTCAAGTTTGGGAAGAAAGGACGGCTCGCAAAAGTGCAACATGTTTACATGGGAAAAGATATGCAGCTTCCTCCATCATTCAATCAATCTAGGATACCATCATAGTATGAGCTTTTCTATCTATGTACCTTTTTCACCTATAAGTGTAATGAGTCCATTTGAAAATTTTGTGTTTGGTTTCTAAGAGCTCTTATTCATGGTGGCAGATGTTTTCCCTTTGGACCTTGAGGAGTGGGAACTAGTTGAATCATTCATAGGCAAGTTCACTGCGATTCATGAGGATTTAGGTAAGCAAATGCATGTTGGGGAGAAGTTGGCCTCCTTGCGAATGAAGAATGTGTACTGGCATAATGCAACATACATCACTCCAATGACATCATCAAGCTATGGCCGTCTGCAAACCATTGCACCACCACAACTTCAAGACATGGATTGCAGCAATGTGGACTCGAGGACATTGCAATCGTACAAGGACAAGATTGCAAAGGATGTGGGCATGGCCATGAAGTTTACATTTGGATCCAAATGGGCAAGGTTATCTTGGTTTACGCCTCTGCACATTTTTGCTTCTTTATTTCAGAATATACATATGCATAGAACAAAAACTATGTGGTCCTGCAAGCGTGTAGATGAAAATATTCTTGAAGATTTACTTGCGATGAATTGGGGAACCAGGTCAGGCGACCAAAAGGGTGATGTGTTTCAATGTCATGCATGTAAAGATAATGTGGTTATTAGATACCATTTGTCACGCCAAATGTTGTATTTAGCTTTTCAGTACAGGTGTTGGAAGAAAATGAATGGCCGGTGGCTTCCCCTAGACTCTAATGAAATGAAGACAATACGGGGGTAAGTTTGTCTATTGATGTTGAAGAGGAAGATGTCAAGAATGTGAATGTCACATCGCAATCGACTCTAAGGGATGTGCGAGAACACCTATTGGTCATGGAGGACGGCATGTCAGAGGCCTACTTTACCTTGAATGTTGGTAAGATCAGTCGCCGTGTGGAGAAGTGCATGCATAGTGCCGATTTCATTCCTCATGCAACTTTGAAGATTGCTAACAATGTGTTTGACTAGTGCAACATATAATTTTTTGTCTGTCAAATTCTAGTTATTGCTTCAAAAGATGATGGACAATTACATTAAAATGTTCTCTTTTAATGTTTTCTCCTTTCAATTCATGGTAAATGTTTTTCAAAAAATTTGGGGATTAATTTTAATTTTTAGGGTTTTGATATCTATTAAGGGGTAAGAGCTCTTTTTACATCACATTCTCACTTTCACATTTAGAGAGCCATAGAAACTCTTGTCCTCAGAAGTTCCTCCCTCCATCAACTGCTATTTGCTATGGATTCAGTTACAACTGCGTTCCATGACTTCATCTCACGAATTGCATTTGCAGATCGTGAGGAAGAGCTATTTTTATTGTTTGATAGGACTTTAGATGTCCTAGGCACATATATGCGAGCCAAGGATGCGAGCTAAGGATGACTTCTCAGATCTCTTCCTTTACATGCAAGATAATTTCTCAAATTTTGCCTATACACTTGACCACTCTTCAAAGAGATGGGTTCCCATAGATTACATAAAGTGTCTATTTGTAGAGGAACCCAAGTTTGTAAAGCGCTTGGCCCATTTTTGTGACAACCTTACAGACGAAGGGTTTAGGACAGTCGAAGTTCAAGACATCCTAGACGCGGGGATCACAGGAAATACAGGCACCAAATTCCTTTCGTGGGAGATGACATTCATCTTCCTTCTCCAAGAAGGAAATTTAGAGGAAGAAGCCTCATCATCTAGCACCCCCTCTAGTAGAACAGCTGATCTGGTCAAACTCAGACATCTACATGGAAGAGAGTCTTGACGATCCAAAAGAGGAGATGGAAGCAGCTTAAGCATTGAGCCTACTTCAAGAGCCCCTAGTAGAGAAAGAATCTGCATCGGAGACCATTGACCCAGACTCTAAATTATGGTCCTTGCCCCCCCTCATCATCGATGGAGAAGAGTATGTATTCCTCCATGACATTGAGATTCTTTTTGGACTACGAGAGGATGAGGCACTCGGAGTCCTATTAGGGTTCGATGTTGACACAAGTGTCAAAGATCTCGAGGTCTTAGGTACCGAAGACTAGACAATGGAAGACTTTCTCTTGATGACGCTAGTTTCAATGAGGGATGTAGACATGTCCATATACGATGCACAACCCTCTCATGCAGAAGCTTCCACCTCCAACACAGGTCAAGAGAAAGCGTCCACCTCCCAAATGGAACATCACACAACACCTGGTTCCATCAACATTGCAAATGAGGAAGGGATAGAAGCCGACGACGCTGTAGTGGTAAGTTCGAACAATATTTTTTATTTTGATGTTCTTTCAGTATAATTTGTTTTGTTGGTCTTCTAATGTTTGTTGAATTGTTGCAGGATGCGTTTGAGCTTGATGAATTCTCATCTCAAGGGGGTAATGTTCGCAGCGCATTTGGGCGAGATCATTCTTTGGCCCATTACCTTGACAAAGTCGCAGAGCATATCGTGGTCTTTCACAGCAAATTTTCTCCTTGAGGTCCTTCAGAGCTGCTAAAGTGCAAGGCTTTGTCGCGCGCTATCGGCTGCTACAACATTACTCAGAATGCCGACAAAGTCATTTTGGTACACCGCCTGGCTGCTATCAATGCCTTTGGATCGAACATTCATGGCAGGGCATTGATGGCAACGACTATGTCTTTGGCAATAGGAGAGGAGGATGTTAGTGTTGTTGCAGCTAGATTTATATCTAGGAATCCACTAGGGGATTCAAAGACCCCTATTCTCGATGTACTCAAACTAGCCAAGAAGAAAGATAGCCTGTGAGGCCTTTTGTATATATAAACATATATTTAAATGGATATTTCAATGGATACATGACTACATGTCTTTATTATTTGTTTTAAGTTATCATTGCTCGTCATGAATTTCATTGTATTTTGTTTAAATCTTTGATGATATGTTTTCTCCATCATTTTAATTGTGTTAATTTAATACATTTGTATCCAATTTAGCATCATTTTCACCAATTCTAGGTATCAAAAGTTCATTTTTGTCAAATCTTGAAGGAATTTCACCATTGCACAGAAGGGAAAAGTGTCCAGCACGTTGCCAGGACCCCAGAAAACCCAAAACCCACCACGGCACAAATTTGGCATTCTGGACTTGTGCCGGACACTTTTCCCTTTTGTGCGATGGTGAAATTCCTTCAGGATTTGACAGAATTCAAACTTACATTAAAATGATCAGTTACTGCAGTCATAGAAATGGAAAATACACAACAATGCGATGGTGTAGAGAATGTCGATATATTTTATTTAAAAAAATGGGCCCTTGGGCCTTAGATACAAGATAGTGCCTTCAAGGGCAGGAGGTGGTCTAAGTCCTAAGAGTGGGTTACAAGAGAATCTAGGGCTTCAAACTTGGGTCACTCCATAGCCGCTTCGCTAGAGCCATGTCCTTGTCCATGACTGTGATGCACTTTGCATGGATGGCACACAAGTTGGCATTCTCGAATAGAGCGGTGGTCACTTGCTTCGCAGCCTCTTGGAGCGCCCCCATAGCTCCTGTGCTGAATCGCACGTCGTTCTTGTATCCCTGTGCTATCTCCCGTACCACACGTTGGAAGGGAGCATGCGGGATCAAGTTGTCGGTGGTCTGCATTTGCCTGATCTGCCTCAGGGCCCGCGCTCATGGCTTTGCTCTATACGGCTTCCTGGCTCTTGGTGGGGGCCTTACAGGTACCCAAACACCAGCCCACGGCCTCCTGTCTGCCTTGAACTTCTTCCACTGCTCTTGTCTGCATTGATCCTCCTCTGAGTCCTCCTCTCGCTGACGTCTTGAGCTTTGACCTTCTTTGGGATGGGGCTTCCTCGGCATCTGCTTTACCCTCCTCATGGGCACATGGATCATCTCTGAGATGGGCTGTATCACTGGGAGAGGGAAGATGGTGCTCTTCCTGGCTGTTTGTTGGCCCTCAGGAGGCCTCTCTATGTCCAAGAGGTTATCGAACACATTTTGCTCGATTGGGAGAGGGCTCTCATCGGGAGGGGAAGGCCAAGGGGAAGGTTGAGGGGAAGGCTAAGGGGAAGGTTGAGGGGAAGGCTAAGGGGAAGGATGAGGGGAAGGTTGAGGGTCAGAGGCTGAGGCTGAGGGGAAGGCTGAGGTTGAGGGGAAGGCTGGGGGAAGGCTGAGGGGAAGGCTTGCTCAGGAGAGTTGTGGGAGGGCTCACGAGAGTCGGGGGAGGCACCACTGGACTTGAGTAAGTTTGTGTGCGCAGATGCCATGGAGGTGGTGGAGCTAGAGGAGGAAGGGTGGAGGCGACGTCTAGTGGGTCTAGCCGTGTTCTTCACTCTTGCCATTAAATAATGAGAGTGAGGTTTTTTTTTAACGTTTTATATAGGCCCATCATGTTTTGACATCCCTTTTAATTACGTTTAGGGTTTCTTCATGCCCCCTGCTGCCCCGGCCCTAACCCCTCTAAAACCCCCACCCTCGTCGCCCTCCCCCCCATTGCCCTCCCCCTACTTGCCCCACCCACACCTGTCGCCCTCCCCCATACCCCCCATCCCCCCCCTTCCCCCACCCTTGCTACCACTCCACCCCTCCCCTTGCCCTGCCCCATGCTCCTCCTTTCTCTCCCCCCTCCTTCACCATGTCCCCACTTTCCCCAACATCACGTGAGTACAAAAATTGTGGTCAAAATAAGCAAGATATTAAAGAGTGAGTACACAAATTGTGGTCAAAATAAGTAATATATTTATTTCATATTTGTATACAATTACACCATAGCTTTTGTTGGTGGTTGGACCCATCTGCTCCCTTCTCTCACTCTAGCTTGCAACCTATGTGCAACTCCTCGACTCCCTATGGATGCTTTCCAAGCACTATGCCTTCTATTCTTTGATACAATTTGAACTGCTTTTGCAAGTTCTGATGCCTTTGCCTTTTTAGACTTCAAAGTCCTTCCTAGTAGACATCTAAAAAACCAGTCAAACATCTCATGCAATGCATTGCTGCGAGTGACACCACCACCATGCCTTGAGTTCTTGAAGTAGGCTGCCTTGGCTCTATAGTGCGACTTCTCCATGCCTTGTGTATTCCAAATGGACAAAGGACCCCAATTTTGTACAAACCATGGTCCGTGTGCATAGAGAATATGCAACATGATGAGAATCATTTTAGCAAACAAAACTATTTATAAAGCAAGTGCTAAATTTACGACCGTGCCAAGATTACCATGTAATGCGTAATGTGCAACTCCCCCCATGCTTACACCATTAACTGCATAAACTCTTTCATAGCCATCTTGAACCTTTCATAATACATCTCATCGATTTGAACCCAGCGAAGCAATTTTATCAATGCATCTACCTTTGTCCATACTTTAGCTCTCAAAGTTGCTACTTGAGGATGAGAAGCCTTATTAGTTGTGCATTCACACAATGCTTTCCAGTATTCCCAACCCAAACTACTTTGAGACAATGTATGCTTGTCTTTATTGAGATTGTGGTTCGATAGGAATCTCCTTGCCTTCCCTCCACCCATGGACACTTTTGCACAGGAAGATTTTGTGTTGCCCTAGACATTTTCTTATCCTCCTTAAGTTTGACATGTCCTCCATGGAATCCCATCTCTGAAAGCAACTTCTTAGCTTCTGTAATGCACTGTGCGGATACTTCTTGCGAAATTAAATTCCAAGCATAAACAAGATGCAAATACAACAACTCATCAAGTACATGCAATTTTGCATGTAAAGTACATATATGTGTACTCTCTCAAGTGGGATGGGCAAGATGGGATCCCACTTTGGATCCTTCTTGTTGTGATTGGGAGCTTGCATTTGGCTACAAGATAGAATGCCATTCTCCCATTATAAGCCAGCCTTTTGATTATGTTGCAAACACATGCAATAAAGGCATGTGTTCATTGCATTTGCCCCTATATCACAACCATGCAAGCACTTGAGAGTTTTCAAATCACCATCAAGATGCCATTCAACTTGAAAGGTTCCATGGCCATCGACTATCAATGTTTGCCCTTCCTCTTGTCTTTAGATCGTCGATGGAATTCCTGTTCTATCTAGAACCCACTTCAATGTCTCATGGCACTCTTTTGGAGTCTCAAATGCTGCAAGCCACCATATATCTTTCTTTGATTGCACTGAGACGTCTTACTCTACTTCTTCGTCCCCTTAAACAAAGGCTAAGGCTTTATTCATAATGCAGATGTTGACTCTCTCTAACTTGTGTTCTTTCACCAACTGAGCTTCATCCATTTCGATCACAAATATGACCTTTCGATTGTAATCTGTACAACAAAAGAGAAAAATCGTTAGGATAAACATGATATAGGAAATGAACTAGTAAAGTGCAATGTTATAATGGATTTCCTCTTACCATCTTCTCTCATGCCATAGAATTTGACCATTGCTTATTGCAGTTTCTCAACATCTAAGTAGACATTGTTGAAAGCATTCATCTCAAAGGTTTGCAAGCCAGATTTCTTTTTACTCTTCCAAGTCATTGTGCCCCTTACACAATGTTACCCTCCAAGCATTTCTCTTGCACATTGGTTTGTCTCTCGCGGTGCACGTCTCACAAACCAAGGTGTGGATAGGGGCACTGTAGACTTCTTATACTTTCCTAAAATAATAGACTTGAAAATTTTGAAAATAGATGTGTAAGCTTCACGACTTACACCAGCAATATCACAAGCTATAAGCATCTCCTTTCAACTTTGCATCCACAATATCCTTGAAGTCCTTCATCACTTCTTCAGCAACTTGCACATGTAGGCGCTTGTATCTTGGGTCCCTTAGTATCCCAATGACATCGCTTGACTTCAATAAACTAGCTAGAGCATATGAACAGTCAATATCATCCCCGTCTGTTCTTCCCATCACATCTTCCATGAAGTTCCTAAAGAAGAACGCAATAAAAGCTTAGTCACAAACAGTGTAGCACAAAAAATTGTAATCTCATTGGAACATTTGATAACCAATCTTGTAGCTCGAACTCTCCTCTTTCTAGCACCACTAGTGGGTGCCAATGCATCCATGTTATGTAAGTACCTTCTTTTCCTCTAGCTTCACGACTTACACCGGCAGTATCACAAGCTGCAAGCATCTCCTTTCCATCCACAATATCCTTGAAGTCCTTCATCACCTCTTTAGCAACTTGCACATGTAGGCGCTTGTGTGTTGGGTCCCTTAGTATCCCAATGACATCACTTGACTTCAATAAACTAGCTAGAGCATATGAACATTCAATATCATCCCCGTCTGTTCTTCCCATCACATCTTCCATGAAGTTCCTAAAGAAGAACACAATAAAAGCTTAGTCACAAACAATGTAGCACAAAAGAGTGTAATCTCATTGGAACATTTGATAACCAACCTTATAGCTCGGACTCTCCTCTTTCTAACACCACTAGTGGGTGCCAATGCATCCATGTTATGTAAGTACCTTCTTTTCCTCTCCTTCAATCCCAAAGGTGTTTCTTTCATCTTTTGCACTCATTCTTCTGCCTTCTCTCCTTCCTTCTCTACGGCTCATTGAACTTGATTGTATATAGATCTTTCCAAGCCTTTTTTGGACTGATCTAGCTTACAGAGTGACTCTTCTAATTTATGTCGCTCCAAGTCCAATGCATTTCGTGCGAAGTCCAATGCTTTGGCTTTATCACATGAAGATCCTGGTTCTTGCTTTGAAGATCCTGCATAGAGTTATGCATTGCAACAATGGTGCTGTTTCCTAAATGTGCTAGCATCTCTACTTGGGCTTTGTGCATCTCACTTGCTTGCATAGCCATTGACTAAGCATTGTTTAACTGATTGCAATAACCAAGCAACCCCGCATGTCCATTTCTAACAAACCAAACTAGCTCATGAATTGTATGGAAAGGAGGGCTCTTTTGGTTGGTAGGATCTAAAGGATACAAGGATCCTTCTACCCAAAGGTCGAGATGCTTCTTTCCTTGCGAACGAAGACTGTGGATTTTGGAAGCTCCCCTTAATTCTAGACTACATGTGCTTGCATATTTAGCCTCCAACTCTTGGTACTTGTTGGAGACGTCCTCGAATGGTGCCATGACTAAAGGAGTGTAGAGAAGGAGACGGTGTGGAGATGCAAGCTTGAAGGAGCAGCACGCAGGAAGAGGGAGGGCGAGGAGGAGGAGGGATGGGGGAGGGAGGACCAGTAGTTGAAGAGGAGGAAAGGGGGGTAGACCAGCAGGTGTGGAGGGTGAGGAGTAGGCATGGAGGAGGAGGGAGGGAGGAGGGAGGAGTAGGAGGGAGGGGGGAGGAGGAGCAACGGTGGAGGAGGAGGGAGGGGGAGGGGAGGAGGAGCAGGTGTGGAGGAGGGAGGGAGGGGGAGGGCAGGAGGAGCAGGCATGGAGAAGGGAGGGAGGGAGGTGGAGGAGGAGGAAGGGGGAGGAGTGAGGAGGGGGAGGGGGAGGGGAGGAGAGGGGAGGGGGAGGAGGGAGGGAGGGAGGGGGAGGAGGAGGGAGGGGGAGGAGGGAGTGAGGAGGGGGAGTGATGGAGGGGGAGGGAGGGAGGGAGGAGAGAGAAGGAGGGAGGAGAGAGAAGGAGGGAGGGAATTCAAAATTCAAATTTTGAATTTTGAATTTTTTGGTTCCCACCTAGGAGTAAGAGTTGTGTAAGAGGTGTAAGAGGTGGGGTCACTTTTGGGCTTAACCCACCTAGGTGAGGGGGGGTTAGGACTTTTTGGGACCTACCTTGGCCCTTTCATTAGGACTAATCCATTCCTTATGAGGCCCTTTTGAGACCCCAATTCTCCCCTAATGTGCCTCTAGGTGCGTGAAGGTATTAATATATTAAGTATCATGACTAACGTATTGTAGAATATCTGGTGTCTAAGATATATGACACAGATTTATTTTTTTTAAATATATTGTCCTCACACACCCATTGAGTTGTCATGAATAATGTATTGTGGCATATCTAGTGTCTAAGATAGAGGTAACCTTGATATGTTGAAAAGAAAAGGAAGTTGCCACTCGTATAGTTCACATCTAAGCTAAGTGCCACATCTACATGTTATTGGTCTATCTTGCTTACATGCACACATGTCCAAGCACAGGGAGTGTTCACGAAAGACTGACATTTGATGTTTGCAAAGTTTCAAACACTTAACTATTAAAACACCAATTTTTGTAAACAGTCATGAGGTATGCATTGCTTCAAATTCAAAAACCATGAAGGTAGTTTCAAGCATCCCTTCCAATTCAAAATTCTCAAATAAAGGAGACTATTTCAAAGGTCCAAAGGCTCAAATTTTGGATATGTGGCATGCTCTTAGTCTCCAAGTGGCCAAGTGTCCTTGCTTCTTTTTGCCTTTGTCCATGGTTATTAGGTAATACATAGATATATTCTCTCCAATTTGCTTGACAAAAACCTCATTTTCTATATAGGAATCATAGATCCTAATTCATTCTCGATATGCAATTTCACATTTCCTAGATAGTAACATACTTGGGCTACATACGAAATACACTTCCCCACACAGCAAACTAAAAATTCACATTATTATCCATATAAAATCTCACATTTCCTACATAGAAATATACTTGTACTATATGGGAAATACAATTCACTATATAACAAACTTAAAATCCAATCTATTATCCATATAAAAACTCACATTTACTAGATAGCACAATATAGGTAATCAAATTTCCTATATAAGAAAGGAAAAATCCACTTGATTCTCCATATAAAGGCTCACATTTATTGGAAAGCTATATAGCAAATACAATTCTCTAGACACGAGGAAAAAATGGTTAGTTATATCTAGCAAATATGCATGAATTTCCTAGTTTGGAAGCACTTCACTATATATAGCTAGCCCAGTTGCACCAACAATCCAGGCATTGAGGATTCACCCACCAGCCTTCATTGAAGGCAAGCTAGATGGTATGAACTACACTTTGTGGAAGTTTAAAATTACTACTATTCTGGATTCATATGAGCTTCTGGAGACACTACTGGGGACTGACCCAGAGCCACAAGGAACCCCCGACCCAGCAAATCTGAGGAGTATGCTACCTCTTAATGCCGACCTTCTACGAGCTTGGAAACATAGGAATGCAGATGCCCTGTGTGCCCTGGTTACTACTAATAGTGTTTTGACCTTAATTCAACATACATCTAAGGCAACTGTGGCCTGGAACATATTGAAGAGTCAATATGAGACGTGGAATCAAACAAGGATCTAGAACCTGGAGAATCAACTCACAGTTGAGAAGTTTAATGAGGGAGAGACAGTGGAGGCGTTCATGACCCGAATCAAAAATCTGCATGACCAGATGGCTGTGGGGGGCTAAGGTCACTGTGCCTTTACCCCGGTTATGTAAATACTCAAACACATATATATATGAATGAAAAAGAAGATTAGGGTGTTTTGCACCCACCAAAAACTTGTGTGGCTCTCTGTTTCTCTCTCTCCCTCTTCCGTTCTACTTCTATTGAGAGCAATCTCAACTAGTATAAGAGCCCGGGTGATCTAGCTGAGCGTGCATGAATGCTTGGAAGCTCAGCAGCTTTGTGGGAGGAAGGAGAAGCTCTATGAGAAGCTTTGTGGGTGATTGTACTTGCATTCGAGTGCATAGAGACCTTGAAGGAACCTTTGGAAAAGTCACTTTGGTTTTGCAAGGTGGTTTTGAGAGCCTGTTTAGTGTTTTCAAAGAAAAAGTCATTTTTAAAGATTTTCCCTGTTCCATTTGATGACAGAGACTCCGTATTGACTTGTAGAGGCAACCATTGCCTGCTTTTGGTGTCCATTTCACTTCAGAAGCTTGGAAAAACCTTTATTCTTGAATTTAGGATCATTTCGTTGGATTTCTGACTCACTGTGTTTTCTGCCCGAGTGTTGGAACTCAAGTTTGGACCAACCATTTGCAGATCTGTCAGTTCTAGTGGACTCAGGAGGTCCTAAAACTTCTATGTTGCTCATCATTTGCACTTTGATGGAGTTTACAAACAGTTCAGTTTCCAAAAACGTTTTTCAGTCCATGTGTTGGACCCAGTGATTGGGACCATGATTTCCAAAACCAATATCCCATTGCGTTCCGATGCCTAGAACCCTTATTTGTCAGTTCTTGCGCGATTCGGTGGAGTATTTTCAGAGTTATAGATCTCTATGTATTTGATTTCATCTCTCTGTTATGCATTTTTCATTTTAAGGTTTTGAAACCTTAGATTTATGCCACATGGCAGTGGATAAGTGTTGACTCCCATTTCTCACTCATTGGTTGGGACTTTAGTGTTCCAACAGAAGAGAGATATTTGCAGATTGCCTTACTGAGTCTGATTATGCAATGGTGCCCATGTTTTGAGGCATCTCAGGTTCTATTTTCAGTAGTGGTCATTGCCATGGGACCATGATTTCTTGAGCATACCTTATGCAGATCACTCTGGTTGCAGTTTGAGCCATGTGCGCTCATTCTTGCTGTGCATTGGGTTGCAGTTAATGATTTATAGGCCTAGATTGCCTTGTGGGATGCTATTTTATGTTGAGGGATAGCTTTGACAGTATCTTTTGATGCTTTGAGCTTTGAGTTTTGGTGATATTTCACTCTATTGTGGTATACACATTTGGGTGCACTTGGTATCTAGTGCGATTCTCTCTTGCAGGCACTAGCATTTGGGATTTTGCTTTATTTGCATCATGGCATCCTCTTCCATGTCTGAAAAGGAGTTTTTAGCATTAAAAAGTTTGATGGGACAAACTTTTCTTTGTGGAAAGAACAGATAAGGGATGTGCTTATTCAAATGAAGCAGATAAAACCCTTGCAAGGGATTGTAGCTAAGCCTACAGCTATGTCCATAGATGAATGGAATGAGTTGGATGCATTGGTAAAGTCTACCATTAGACTTCATCTTGGGGAGACAGTTTATTTCACAGTAGTCACTAAAAAGACTACGGAAGCTTTATGGAAAAAGTTGTGTGCTACATATGAGAAAGAGACTGCCTCAAACAAAGTCTATCTCATGAAGAGATTGTTTGAACTACACATGAAGGAGGGAGTATCCATAGCTTTGCACTTGAATGAATTTAATATCATTTTCACTCAGCTTCAAGCTCAAAAGCTGAATTTCGATGCGAAAATGAGGGCAATATTTCTCTTATGCTCATTACCATCCTCATGGGATACTTTTTGTACTGCTATCAGTAACTCTGCACCTGGTGGAGTATTGAACTTTGATGATGTGGTTGGTAGCTTATTGGTCGAGGAGATTATACGGAAGTCAATGAAAGGCAACAAGCAGGATGAAGCCTTAAATGTGCAAAGGGGCAGATTACAATCCAGGGGGAAGTTTCAAGAAACAGGGAAGTCTCGTAGCAAGTCGAGGGCATGGAACATTGAGTGTCACTCTTGTGTAAGAAGGGCCACATGAAAAAGGATCGCTACAAGCTTAAAAGAGAGAAAAAGGATAAGAAAAAGAATGCAAATCGGGGTGCAGATCAGAAGGAAGAGAGTCCAAGGTAGGACAAAGGAAAAGTGTGTTAGATATGCTCAATGCTCCACCCTCCTGGTAACCACTAGTGGTCCAAGGTGCTCAAGTTGTAAGGCCCCCATATGAGGAGAAGCCATGTGTGAGCCTGGGATAGTGGATGGTAGATCCTGACTTTCATGTCAGATGAGGTTTATCAATGAGACTATTGATGGTAGAAAGGTGATTGTGTGGGAGCCCCTTATTCTTGCTGGGGCTTGGGGGCCAATTGGCCCCCTTGGTGGGGGTTCGGGGGCCGGAGCGCCCGAGGTGACGGTATAGGGAATACTCCTTGAATATTCCATGGATGACTAGTCAGTTCCACTGACTAGGTTGATTGGTTGGCTCCACCGACTAGGTTGATTGGTCAACTCCACCGATTACGTTGATCCGACTACCGCCCTCATAGCTATAAAGAGGCGACCTCCCTAGTCCATTGTATTAAATTAGTTCAGATCAGATTAGATCTTCCAGCTAGTAGCTCTTCACCTAGTATCTGTCTAGATCGCCATCTAAGCTCCACTGTGGGAGCACACAGGTGGACGGAGCCATCATCTGTACTACATCAGTATTGAAGGAAAAGTTTGTTCCTCTTCAGTTTGCTATGTACTCTCTATTCTTTATTCAGTTTCTGTTTTGCTGTGCTCTGTAATTTAACATGGTATGAGAGCCCAGGCAGCTCTAAGGATCGAGGAATAGAAGAGAGGCAAGGGCCTTAACAGCATACGGAGTGATGGCAATAGGAAGCGGCTCAACATTAAGCAGCTCGAGTTCAGCAGCTGTTGCTGCACCAAAAATATAGGCATTGAGGATTTGCCCACCAGCCTTCACTGAAGGCAAGCTAGATGGTATGAACTACACTCTGTGGAAGTTTAAAATTACTACTATTTTGGATTCATATGAGCTTCTAGAGATACCTCCTAATGATGACCTTCTACGAGCTTGGAAACGTAGGAACGCAAATACTCTATGTGCCCTGGTTACAAGTACTATTGATAGTGTATTGACCTTGATTCAGCATACATCTAAGGCAACTGTGGCTTGGAACCTACTGAAGAGTTAGTATGAGATGCGAAATCAGACAAGAATCTAGAACCTAGAGAATCAGCTCGCAGCTGAGAAGTTTAATGGAGAGACAGCAAAGGTGTTCATAACCCGAATCCAAAATTTGCGTGACCAGATGGCTGGTGTTGGGATACAAAATACTAGCGAAGAGCTAGCTCGGTGGTGTCTCCACATATGTCCACCAAGGTTTGATGGACTAGTAACAATGCTTAACACTCAGGTGAGACCCCAACCAATGTCATTTGAGGAGTTCTATGCTTTACTTATGGAGGAGGAATTGAGGCTTAAAGGTCAAGATGGAGGCGGCAATGGGGATGCTACATTCTCTACCACTGTGAAAGGCAAAGGTGGTTCCTCCGCCAAAGGTGAGTCCTCTACTAGTGGTGACAAAAAGAAGAAGGGTGGCAAGATGAAGTTTCAGGGAGAACACTTCTACTACAAGAAGAAGGGCATTATGATTGCAGATTGCCGGGTCAAGAAAGCAGATGAAAAGAATAGTATCTTGCAGAAGATGGATAAGGGGAAAGAGATAGCTAAGACAGTGGAAGCAGAGTTGGATCTATTTCTGGCCATTGAGGAAGAGTGTTCCTCAGTTCAAGAAGCTTCAACCACTGATTCATGGGTGTTGGATAGTGGTGCCTCCCGTCACATGACCTACAAGAAGGGTCTATATTGTTCCATGCAGCCTCTACAAATATTGCATCACCATGATGGTTGGTAATATTGCAAAATGCCTGTTGAGCTTACAGGTACTGTTTCATTTGTTTCTGCAAATGGAGATGTTAAGAAACTATCCAATGTGATGTATGTTCCACAAATCAAGAGAAATTTGCTATCATTTGCTTCCATAACTGACCTTGACCATCAGGTGAGGTTCAACAAGACATGAGCAAAAATTCTGGATAGTGCTGGCAATCTTGTTGGCATAGGAGTAAGGAGGAACAGCTTGTATGAGCTAAGTGCTCTTATAGCCACCGCTAGGGTGGGCACAAGCAGACTCTGGCATGAAAGATTCGGCCACATCAGATTTGTAGTGCTGGAGGAGATGCAGAAGCAAGGTATGGTTGGTCACTTACATACAGTCACAGAAATCAAAGAACCGTGTGAAGCTTGCATGATGGGTAAGCAACAAAGAAAGGCATTCCCACAAGAAAGCAAGAATAGAGCAAACGCTCCTCTAGAGTTGGTGCATGTTGACTTGTGTGGTAAGATGCCTACACAGGCCTTGGGGGGATTTTCCTATTTTTTATTGACTGTCGACGAATATAGTAGGAAGATGTGGGTGTACTTTCTTCGCGAAAAGGCTCAAGATTTTGGTAAATTTAAAGAATGGCTATAGCTTATTGAAAATGACACAGGGAGAAAAGTGAAGAAAATCAGATCGGATGTGGTGGTGATTTTGTTTCTACAGAGTTTGGAGATTTTTGCAAGAGCAAAGGGATCAAGCAACAAACGACAATGCCACACACGCCTCAGCAAAATTCGATTGTTGAATGGTGAATGCAGACCACGGTGGAGATGGGGAGGTGTATGTTGAAAGGTGCTGGACTGCCAAACCACTTTTGGGCTGAGGCTCTCAATATTGCGGTTTACATCCTTAATCACAACTATACAAAGGCACTCAAAGGTAAAACACCACATGAGGCTTACAATGGTAAGAAGCCATCTGTCTCCCACTTCAGAATGTTTGGGTGTGAATGCTATGCGCATGTACCAGACAAAGAGAGAAACAAGCTACAACCAAAAAGCACCAAATGTATCTTCTTAGGCTATTGTGATGAGAAGAAAGCCTATAAGTTGTATGACCAAGAGGCAAAGAAGATCATAGCGAGCCACGATGTGGTGTTCAGGAAGCAACCACATGCAGTGGAGGCAGAGAAGAGCTCTTCCACTTTATCATCAAGCGAAGAGGTAATTCACTATGAACCTGTCCCAAGAGCTATAAAGGAGGAGGAATTATCAGATGATGAAGGAATAAGTCACCAACCTATTGTTACACCACCGGTAAAGCCATTGCCGCGATGGGTAAGGTAGCTCTACGACCATGATAACCAGATGCCCATGTCTGTTGACAGCATGCAGATGGACCAAGGCGGTCTCAGAGAATCGAGGAGCAAAGGAGGGCTTCTGCTCACATAGTCAATATGGCCTTAATGGCTGAGATTATTGTAGAAGTAAAAGAGCCTACGAGTTGGAGGAAGCACTTGCAGACTGAGATTGGAAAAATGCTATGCAAGTAGAATATGACAGCATCATAAAGAATGAAACTTGGGAGCTGGTAGATTGACCAACTAACAGAAAGGTTATTGTCACCAACTGGGTTTGGAAGGTAAAGTACAAGGCCGATGGGGCTTTGGAAAAGTACAAAGCCAGATTGGTTGCACAAGGATTTTCACAGGTTGAAGGGTTTGATTTTCAGGAATCTTTCCTCCAACTACTAGAATGACTACTATTCGCACAGTACTATTGATGGCTACTCATAAAAAGTGGCAAGTTTATCAAATGGATGTTAAATCAGCATTCTTGAATGGTGACCTCAAGGAGGAGGTGTACGTGGCTCAGCCACCTAGGTTTGAGGCCCCCCATTCTGAGAACAGCTAAAGAAGGCTCTGTACGGGCTGAAACAAGCCCCAAGAGCATGGTACCAACAGATAGACAAAGTCTTTCATAAATTAAACTTCAAAAGATGTGCCTCAGATGCTAACTTGTACATGTACAAGAAAGGTGGAAAAACTACTATTATTGTTCTATATATGGATGATCTCCTGATTAAAGGTGACTATGAAGACATGATCTAGCAGTCTAGAAAGGCATTGAGCACAGAGTTTGAGATGATAGACTTAGGCTTTGATGCACTACTGTTTGGGGATTGAAGTCTAGCAAGAGCCATGCAAGATCTTCATCTCTTAGGAAAAATATTCAAGGGAGATCTTGAAGGCATTTGGTATGTCCGAGTGCAAGGAAATAGCTACACCTATGGAGGTAAATGCGAGGTTGTCTATGGAGGATGGAGGTACAGGAAGTTGGTCGGCAGTCTCATCTATTTGTGCAACACTAGATCGGACATCAGTTTTGTTGTTGGCATTTTGAGCAGGTTCTCCAATAAGCCCAAGGAGAATCATTGGAATGCAGGGATGCGGGTGCTCAGGTATGTGAAGGCCACTCTTGATTATGGCATCACCTATGGTACGGGAACTTCCTTGGCTAGTCATTGTGACTCAGATTGGGCTGGAGATGTTGATTCCAGGAAATCAGTTTTTGGATATTGTTTCTCTTTAGGTTCAGGTATCTTCTCTTGGATCAGTAAGAAACAAACAATAGTGGAATTGTCTTCTACCGAGGCTAAGTACAAGGCAGCATGTTTTGCTGCATGTGAAGCAGTGTGGCTGAGGAGGATCTTATGGCACATGGGAGTGCAAGAGGATGAGGCAACTATGCTGAGGTGCAACAATCAAAGTTGCATGGCCATTGCTAAAAATCTAGTGTTTCATGCGCACACAAAATATATAGAGATTCAGTATCACTATGTGCATGATTTGATCGAGGATAGGATAGTGGAATTGGTCTACTGTCAAACAGAGCAAAATGGAGCAGATATCTTCACCAAGGTACTCGGGAAGGATCAGCTTTAGGGTCATCTTCAAAGACTCAGCATTGGGTCGAGAAGGTAGTTCACCTACGGGTGGACATTGAGGGGGGTGTTGGATATGCTCAATTCCCCACCCTCCTGGTAACCTCCAGTGGTCAAAGGTGCTTAAGTTGTAAGGCCCCCATATGAGGAGAAGCCATGTGTGAGCCCGGGAGGCTGGATGGATCTCTCATGGATCTTGACTTGCATGTCAGATGAGGTCTATCAATGAGACTATTGATGGTAGAAAGGTGATTGTGTGGGAGCCTGTTATTCTTGCTGGGGCTTGGGGGCCAACTAGTCCCCTTGGTGGGGGTTCGAGAGCCAGCTGGCCCCCCTGAATATTCCATGGATGACTAGTCGGTTCCACCGACTAGGTTGACTAGTCGGCTCCACCGACTAGGTTGACTGGTCAACTCCACCGACTACGTTGATCTAACTACCGCCCTCATAGCCATAAAGAGGCGACCTCCCCAGTCCATTGTGTCAGATCAGTTTAGATAAGATAAGATCTTCTAGCTAGTAGCCCTTCACCTAGTATCTGTCTAGATCGCCATCTAAGCTCCACTGTGGGAGCGCATGGGTGGACGGAGCCATCATTTGTACTACATCAGTATTGAAGGAAAAGTTTGTTCCTCTCCAGTTTGCTATGTACTCTCTATTCTTTGTTCAGTTTCTTTCCACTGCACCGTGTAATTTAACAAAGGGAAGATCGAGGAGATCAATGCAGTCACACATGATAGTGACAATGACATTCTCTTCATGTCTAGTTTACCTGCAGAGTTGCTTACCACTTCAAATGATGCATATTCCCAGGATTGGATTTTGGATTTTGGTGCTTCATTCCACGTTGCTCCCCATAGGGAATGGTTCTCCACTTATTACAGTAAAAAGACAGGTTGTGTGCATCTTGGAAACGACTATGCATGTGAAATAGTAGGAGTAGGTGACATAAAGTTTTCTTTTGCAAATGGGTCTGCATTTATTTTGAAAAATGTGAGACATGTGCCTAAGCTGACCAAAAGTCTCATTTCAATAGGTCAGCTAGATGATGTTGGTTTTCAGACCATCTTTGGTTTTGGGAGTTGGAAAATTCAGAAGGGCTCTATGCTTTTGGCTAGGGGTGCCAAGTGTGGGACTTTGTATCCCTTACATGTATCAGGGGTGTTTGATCATGTTGTTGCAATAACCGAGCAGCCAAGCACTTCTTTATGGCATTGCCAGTTGGGCCATATGAGCCAAAATGGGATGAAACTCTTATGCCATTTGGGTTATGTACCGCATTTGAGTTTCTCTGATTTTGAATTTTGTGAGCACTGTCTCTATGGGAAGCAGATTAAATCAGCCCATAAAATAAGGGGAAAGAAAGTTTGAAAATCTTGATTTGGTGCATTCAGATGTATGTGGTCCCATGCCTACACGGTCATTAGGCGGGGCTGAATACTATGTGACATTCATTGATGATGCAACTAGGAAAGTGTGGGCTTATGCTATAGCTCGGAAGAGTGATGTGTTCCAGGTATTTCAGAAATGGCTGGCCTTGGTGACAATGGTGGAGAGTATCTCTCTCATGACTTTCAGCATTTCTGTGATACACGTGGGATTAAGAGGGAGCTCACATCCCCTCGTACTCCATAGCAAAATCCAATTGCAGAAAAGATGAACTGTACCATTCAAGAAAGGTTGCAATGCATGCTTTCCAATGCAAGTCTTTCTGGTGGTTTTTGGGCTGAGGCAATGAAGACTGTAGTGCATGTGATCAATAGATCACCTAGTAAGAGTTTGGATGGTGGTATTTTTTTGACGAGGCATGGAGTGGCAAGAAGCCCTCTTACTGTCATTTGCATATATTTGGGTGTGAGGCATATCCACATGTGCCAAAAGAGCTTCGAAAGAAGCTAGATCCTTAGTCTAGGAAATGCATCTTTTTGGGTTATGGTGAAAGTGGAGAGATGGGCTATCGTCTCTGGGATCTAGAAGCAAAGAAGATCATACGCAGCCATGATGTAGCCTTCAATGAGAAGAAGATGCATAAGGCACCCATGAGGGATGTGGAAATGAGGAGAATCACTTCCAGGACGTGAATCCACCTGCATATGTTGATAGACAACAAGCTGTCCATGCACCAAATGTGCAAGAAATGGTATCACCAAGTACTCCCACAGGTATACAATCAAGGGTAGATGATAGATCATCTATTGGTGGAGATGATGAGCCAAATGTGGTTGATATGCAGGTGGGACAACAAGCTGAAATGCCCTTGAGAAGATCATCTAGAGTGTCTAGACTGCCTAGTAGGTTTGTTCCAGGGGTAGACTATGTGATGCTTACTGATTGCGGGGAGCCTTCTTGCTATAGAGAGGCTATGATGCGCGAGGATCAATGCAAGTGGGAGTATGCTATGCAATCAAAGATGAGTTCACTTATGAAGAATAAGACTTGGGACTTGGTTTCTTTGCCACATGGAAAGAAAGCATTGCCATGTAAATGGGTCTATAAGATGAAGGTCACAGGTGATGATGTGCCTAGGTACAAGGCCCGTTTGGTCGCTAAAGGGTTCAAGTAAGAGAAGGGTGTGGACTTTGATGAGATATTCTCTCCGGTTGTGAAGATGACCACACTTAGATGCATGCTTGGACTAGTGGCAGCAGAGGATATAGAGCTTATGCAGATGGATGTCAAGACAGCTTTCTTGCATGGGGATTTGCATGAGGAAATTTACACGGTGCAGCCGGAAGGCTTTGAAGAAAAGGGCAAAGAGCATTTAGTTTGCAAGCTGAAGAAGAGTCTCTATGGTCATAAGCAAGTGCCTAGAGAATGGTATTAGAAGTTTGATGCTTTCATTCGGTCCCAGGGTTTTAGAAGGAGTGAAATTGATCATTGCCTCTACACTAAAAGGGCTAAGGATAATAGCCTGATACTCCTGACACTATATGTGGATGATATGCTATTGGCTAGCAAGAATACTTATGAGCTAGATGCATTAAAGGCCAAGTTGCATGAGGCCTTTGATATGAAGGATTTGGGACTTGCAGTTCATATTCTTGGTATGCACATCACGCGTGATTGGAGTAGGAAACTCCTTTGGCTTTCACAGAAGGAGTATGTTACAAAAGTATTGCAGCGTTTCAATATGGAGGGGGGGAAGGCAATGAGTACTCCATTGCCTCCATATGTGAAACTGAGTCATACATATAGTCCCAAATCAGATGATGGCCAAGGTTCCTTATGCATCAGTGGTTGGGAGTCTTATGTATGCTATCATAGCTACTAGACCAGACATTGCATTTGTAGTGGGGGTTGTTAGCCAGTATATGGCTAATCTAGGAAAGAGGCATTGGGAGGCAGTCAAGTGCATCATGAGGAACATGAAGGGTACCAAGGAGATGTGCATCTACTTTGGTAGAGGAGACATGCGTGTACTTGGGTACATAGATTCAGACTATGCAGTGTGGATAGTAGGAGATCCACTTCTGGTTATGTGTTCATCTTTGCAAGTGGTGCAGTGTCGTGGATGTCTGGCACACAGAAGTGCGTTGCTTTGTCTACCACAGAGGATGAGTATGTTGCAGCCACAGAGGGTTGGAAGGAGGCTATATGGCTTGATCAGCTAGTGGGAGATTTGGGGATTCATACAAGTGTACTGACATTGCATAGTGATTCTATGAGTGCTATTGAGCTAGCACGGAATCCGGTCTTTCATGCAAAGGCCAAACACATTGAGGTCAGGTACCATTTCATCAGGGAGGTACTTAAGGACAAGTGCATAGAGCTTGTCAAGGTTCATACAGATGATAACCCTACAGATATGCTGACGAAGAGTCTACCTAGTCAGCGGTTTGAGTATTGTCGTGTATTGATGGGCATTGGATAGTATGCTCACTGGTTGTTCTCCCTTAAAGGCACATTGTCCTTTAAGTGGGAGGTTGTGGGGGTTAAAGGTCACTGTGCCTTTACCCCGGTTATGTACAATACTCAAACACATATATAAATGAATGAAAAAGAAGATTAGGGTCTTTTGCACCCACCAAAAACTTGTGTGGCTCTCTATTTCTCTCTCTCCCTCTTCCGTTCTGCTTCTGTTGAGAGCACTCTCAATGGCTAGTGCTAGGATATAAAAGACTAGCAAAGAGCTAACTTGGTGGTGTCTCCGGATATATCCACCAAGGTTTGATGGACTGGTAATAGCGCTTAACACTTAGGTGAGACCCCAACCATTGTCATTTGAGGAGTTCTGTGCTCTACTTATGGAGGAGGAATTGAGGCTTAAAGCTCGAGATGGAGGCGGAAATGGGGATGCTGCTTTCTCTGCCATTGCGAAAGGCAAAGGTGGTTCCTCCACCAAAGGTGAGTCCTCTACTAGTGGTGACAAAAAGAAGAAGGGCGGCAAGAAGAAGTTTAAGAGAGAATGCTTCTGCAAGAAGAAGGGCCATGTGATTGCAGATTGTTGCCAGCTCAAGAAAACAGATGAAAACACATAAGGGGAAAGAGATAGCTAACACAATGGAAGAAGAGTTGGATCTATTTTTGGCCATTGAGGAAGAGTGTTCCTCAGTTCAAGAAGCTTCAACCACTGATTCATGGGTGTTGGATAGTGGTGCCTCCCGTCACACGACCCGCAAGAAGGGTCTATATTGTTCCATATATCCTCTACAGGAACCCATCACTGTGACGATTGGAAATAACGCAAAATGCCCTGTTGAGGGTACACGTATGGTTTCATTTGTTTTTGTAAATGGAGATGTTAAGAAATGATCTAATGTGCTGTATGTTCCACAAATCGAGAGAAATTTGCTATCAGTTGCTTCCATAACTGATCTTGATCATGAGGTGAGTTTCAACAAGACAGGAGCAAAAATTCTAGATAGTGCTGGCAATCTTGTTGGCATAGGAGTAAGGAGGAACAACATGTATGAGCTAAGTGTTCTTACAACCATCGCTGGAGTGGGCACAAGCAGAATTAGGCACGAAAGATTTGGCCACATCGGATTTGCAGTGCTGAAGGAGATGCAGAAGCAAGGTATGGTTGCTCACTTACCTGCAGTAGCAGAAATCAAAGAACCGTGTGAAGCTTGCATGATGAGCAAGCAACAGAGAAAGGCATTCCCACAAGAAAGCAAGAATAGAGCAAACGCTCCTCTAGAGTTGGTGCATGTTGGCTTGTGTGGTAAGACGCCTACACAAGCCTTGGGGGGATCTTCCTATTTTTTATTGATCATCGATGACTATAGCAGAGAGATGTGGGTGTGCTTTCTTTGCGAAAAGGCTCAAGCTTTTGGTAAATTGAAAGAATGGCTACAGCTTGTTGAAAATGAAACAGGGGGAACAGTGAAGAAAATCAGATCGGATGGTGGTGGTGAGTTTGTTTCTACAGAGTTTGGAGATTTTTGCAAGAGCAAAGGGATCAAGCGACAAACGACGACACCACATACGCCTCAGCAAAATTCGGTTGTTGAATGCCAAATGCAGACCACCATGGAGATGGGGAGGTGTATGTTGAAAGGTGCTGGACTGCCAAACCACTTTTGGGCTGAGGCTCTCAATACTGTGGTTTACATCCTTAATCGCAGCTATCCAAAGGCACTCAAAGGTAAAACACCACATAAGACTTACAGCCTAAGAAGCCATCTGCTCCCACTTCAAAACATTTGGGTGTGAATGCTAGGTGCATGTACCAGACAAAGAGAGAAACAAACTACAACCAAAAAGCACCAAATGTATCTTTTTAGGCTATTGTGATGAGAAGAAAGCCTATAAGTTGTATGACCAAGAGGCAAAGATCATAGCGAGCCGCAATGTGGTGTTCAAGGAGCAGCCACATCCAGTGGAGGCAGAGAAGAGCTCTTCCACTTTATCATAAAGCGAAGGGGTAATTCACTATGGACCTATCCCAGGAGCTGTAAAGGAGGAGGAAATATCAGATGATGAAGGTATAAGTCACCAACCTATTGTTACACCACCAGAAAAGCCATTTTCGCAATGGGTAAGGCAGCTCTACGACCATGATAATTGAATGCTTATGTCTACTGAGTAGCATGCAGATGGACCAAGGTGGTCTCAGAGAATTGAGGAGCAAAGCAGGGCTTCTGCTCCAAAGTTAATATGGCCTTGATGGCTAAGATTATTGCAGAAGTAAAGGAGGCTGTGTGTTTAGAGGAAGCACTTGCAGACTGAGATTGGAAAAACGCTATGCAAGTAAAATATGACAGAATCATGAAGAATGAAACTTGGGAGCTGGTACATCGACCACCTAACAGAAAGCTGATTGGCACCAAGTGGGTTTGGAAGGTAAAGTACAAAGCCAATGGGACTTTGGAAAAGTACAAAGCCAAATTGGTTGCACAAGGATTTTCACAAGTTGAAGGGTTTAATTTTTAGGAATCTTTCGCTCCGACTACCAGAATGACCACTATTCGCACAGTACTATTGGTGGCTGCTCATAAAAAGTGGCCAGTTTATCAAATGGATCTTAAATCAAATGAATGGTGACCTCAAGGAGGAGGTGTATGTGGCTCCAGCCACCAGGGTTTGAGGCCCCCCATTCTAAGAACAAGGTATGTAAGTTGAAGAAGGCTCTATACGGGCTAGAACAGGCCCCAAGAGCATGGTACCAATGGATAAACAAATTCTTTCATAAATTAAACTTCAAAAGATGTGCCTCAGATGCTAACTTGTATGTGTACAGGAAAGGTGGAAAATCTGCTATTATTATTCTATATGTGCATGATCTCCTTATTATAGGTGACTATGAAGACATGATCCAACAAACTAGAAAGGTGTTGAGCACTGAGTTTAAGATGATGCACTTAGGCTTCAGACTTAGGCTTGATGCACTATTGTTTGGGGATTGAAGTATGGCAAGAGCCAGGCAAGATCTTCATCTCTCAGCAGAAATATGCAAGGGAGCTCTTGAAGGCATTTGGTATGTCCAAGTGCAAGGAGATAGCTACACCTATGGAGGTAAATGCGAGGCTGTCTATGGAGGATGCCTCACCACCGGTAGACATCGAGAGGTACAAGAAAATGGTTGGCTAACTCATCTATTTGTGCAACACCAGACCGGACATCAGTTTTGCTGTTGGCGTTTTGAGTAGGTTCTCCAATAAGCCCCAGGAGAATCATTGGAATGCAGGGATGCAGGTGCTCAGGTATGTGAAGGGCACTCTTGATTATGGCATCACCTATGGTATGAGCACTTCCTTGGCTGGTCATTGTGACTCAGATTGGGCTGGAGATGTTGATTCTAGGAAATCAGTTTCTGGATATTGTTTCTCTTTAGGTTCACGTATCTTCTCTTGGATTAGTAAGAAACAACCAATAGTGGCATTGTCTTCTACCGAGGCTGAGTACAAGGCAGCATGTTTTGCTGCATGTGAAGCAGTGTGGCTGAGGAGGATCTTATGGCACATGGGAGTGCAAGAGGATGAGGAAACTATGCTGAGGTGTGACAATCAAAGTTGCATGGCCATTGCTAAAAATCTAGTGTTTTATGCGCACACAAAACATATAGAGATTTAGTATCACTATGTACTGCGTGATTTGATCGAGGACAGGATAGTGGAATTGGTCTATTGTCCAACATAGCAAAATGGAGCAAATATTTTCACCAAGGCACTCGGGAAGGATCAGCTTCAGGGTCATCTTCAGAGACTCAACATTGGGCCGAGAAGGTCGTTCACCTACAGGTGGACATTGAGGGGGGGTGTTAGATATGCTCAATGCCCCACCCTCCTGGTAACCACCAGTGGTCCAAGGTGCTCAAGTTGTAAGGATCCCATATGAGGAGAAGCCATGTGTGAGCCCGAGACACTGGATAGATCCTGACTTACATGTCAGATGAGGTCTATCAATGAGACTATTGATGGTAGAAAGGTGATCTATGTGAGTCTAGCCTATGGGCGCTTAGGCAGGATAGGTAAGTTGGTAGCACAACAAGGCTTAATTGTTTTGATTGTGTGGGAGCCCCTTGCCCTCAGTAGGGTCTGGGGGCCAGTTGGGGGGGTCCTAGGGGGGCTAACGGTCCCCTTGGTGGGGGTTTGGAGGCGAGAGCCCCCGAGGCAATGGTATAGGGAATATTCCTTGAATATTCCATGGACGACTGGTTGGTTCCATCGAGTAGGTTGACTAGTGGGCTCCACCGACTAGGTTGATCCAACTATCACCCTCATAGCTATGAAGAGGCGACCTTCCCAGTCCTTTGCATCCATCAGATCAGATGTTCCAGCTAGTAGCTCTTCACTTAGTATTGGTTTAGATTGTCATCTAAACTCCACTATGGGAGCACACGGGTGGACGGAGCCATCATTTGTACTACATCAGTATTGAAAGGAAATTTTGTTCGTCTCCAGTTTGCTGTGTACTCTATTCTTTGTTCAGTTTCTATTCCGCTGCGCTGTGTAATTTAACATAGGCAAGCTGATTGCTAAACATAAACTCCTTTCCACAAGGACGCTCTTTTAAGAATGCGCTGGATGGCATCGATGTAGGATGCCATGAAGATATGTCCACCTTCCAAAGAACCCTTCACCAGACCCATGAGCAAGATTTTCCCGACGCCACGAAGATATATGCACCTTGCAAAGAACCCTTCACCAGGTCCATGAGCACGATTTTCCCTATTGATTGTCCTGCATCCCATCTTCCAAATTCATTTGAGTCATTTGCAAAGAAGAAGAACATCTCATCTTGGTTGACTTCGAGTGTGAGTACGAGTTATATAGGATCACTAAAGCCCCATAGTAGGGATGCAGCAGGCTTACCTTAAATGCCCTAGAAGATGAACTCGTGTTCAACTTCTTCCAAACATAGCACTAAGGTTGTTACAATCGGGTTATTCAACCTTTCAACACCCTCCACAAGCACCTTGGAGAGTGGAACGTCCTCCGAGGGGTGCACTACTAAGAAATTGTATAAAAACCCCTAAGCTAAATTTTTTTCATGAATAAAAACACCCCTCATTCCTTATGAACTAAGTGAATTTTTTCTACATTTATATTAAAAAACCCCTAATCCTGTTGAATTTTTCAAAAAAGTTGAATTAATATACCCCTCCTTTTGAATGCACATGGTACACTAAAAGTTTTTGAGATGCACCCCCATGTCTCTGCTGGTCCAAGAGCCCTATAACAAGTGGGATGAGCATTCGAGCATTGCTAGGATTGTTTTGCTTACAATGTATCCTGAAGCTACGAATAGATAGGTAGGGATGGGGGGATCAAAAAATATGAGGCTCAAAGAAGTCTATCAATATAAAAGCGAAGTATCCAAGAATAACATAAAGCAAAGCCATAGGTGTCAGACCGTTGGATCTTCAGGAGGATGAACGTCCTAGATTGTGACACTTGGCATCACGACGCTGCCTGCCGTAAATAAGGTTTCTTTTACAGGCAGCCTAAAATAAGGTTTCTGTTACGTAAAGCCATGTTTAAATAAGGTTGACAAACCAAATTAAACGGGCGCTCTAAATAAGTGACTTTCCAAATATACGACGAGAGAGCGCCGATCGTATTTCGAAGCATTGCAAAATTTTCACTGTTCCCTTGTCATCTCTGTGATCTCCTCAATGCTTACAACGGAAGAAGCGAAAGGGGAGACTTAAATCGACTAGAGCACAGAAAGTCCCATATGTGAGCAACAGAAGGTCGAGACTTCTACGGTTTCCCCGGAAGATAAATATGGTAGGAGGTCGTCAATCCCGCCGACAGAAAAAGATTGCTGAACCCGTCGCATTCCCAGCTCCAAATCGACCTCGTGAGAAGGTAAATTCTCGCCAGAAGGTGAAGTCTACTCATGCACCCGTCGGATCCCCGCCAAATCGACCTCGTGAGAAGGTGAATTCTCCTCAAACTAGTGAGGGTGCAGCACCCGTCCCATTCCCAGCAAATCGACTTTGCGAGAAGGTGAGGACTAGTCAAACTAGCGATGCGCCCATCGCATCCCCAGCAACTCGTGAGAAGGTGAATTCTACTCAAATTAGTGAGGAGGGTGCTGCACCCGTCGCATCCCCAGTAAATCGACCTCGCGAGCAGGTGAGCTCTACTCAAACTAGCGTTACATCCGCAGCAAATCGACCTCGCGAGAAGGTGATGTCTACTGAAACTAGCGATGCACGCGTCGCATCCCCAGCAAGTGAGAAGGTGAATTCTACTCAAACTTGTGAGGAGGGTACAGCCGTCGCACCCCCAGCAAACCGGCCTCACGAGAAGGTGAAGTCTACCCCAAGTAGCGAGGAGGGTGCGTCACCCTGCAATTGGCTCAGCTTGTGTGGGAACGTGCTTGATAACATCTTCGAGCGTTTGTGCTTTCCGGCTATCGTGCAATGCCGTCTAGTATGCAAGGACTGGAGGTGCAGGCTTGAAATCGAAAAGCTCTACCGAAGATGTTGCCTAACGCCCACTTCCCACGAGCTGTGGCTGAAACCCGAAGATGTTTCAAAGCACATGTGCCCAGAAACACACATGTCGGAATTGTGCGGCTCTATTGACTTACCAAGTGGATTTTGTCTTTCGCGATATGGCCGGGCTAGTTCTCTCGTGGCTTCTGCTCACGGTATTGTGTGTTTCCTTTTTAAGTCCGACTACTTCGACGCGGAAAGGCTTGTTGTCTATAACCCTGCATCTCGGGCAGGAAGAGTTTTACCAGCGATGCAGCGCATAACTAGGGTAGAAGAAGTGGGCTTGAAATATAGCATACTAGGCAGATGTTACACAATTTTGGTGACAGGTCGAAGAGGCAAAGGTGACACAGGTGATAGTAGAACGCAGGCCAAGAACTTAAAGGAGCCCTACTATTATTCCTCGGTGGAGCTGTTCGAGTCGAGACGGGGATCTTGGGAGTACCTTTCGATGTCTGAGACCGATACGGTAGCAGAAAAGGGCAGGATAGTTTGGTGGGAAGGGCAATTCCATTGGATGGTGCAATTGGAAAGATGCCACGGTAAACAGAAGCGGGCTCTATTGGCATACGACATGCAGAAGAAAAGCTGGCGAACACGCGAGACCGAAGGAATGAAGGCCATCGGGGGTTACAGATTGCCCGACATGTGGGTATCTAACGGCAAACTGATGTGTAAGAGCCGAGGAAATACGTGGGTACTGGAATCTGGGAAGAAGTGGACGCCAGTTTTTTCAAGAGATGGACACAAGTCGATGCTGATCGCTGCTCACGCCGTAGGGTGTTCTGAACGTCTTCGAGTCTGTATCTACGACCCCTACTGCTCGGGTCCAACTGGGAGTCCTCTGCTCTGCTCCCGACGCCACATTGTTCATTCCCAACTTCAGCTCACTCCAAGCAGGCGATTCCCTTACACCCCTTGCCTTTCTGTGCAATTGTGAGCAAAGGATCAAAAAACCACAGAAGTGTTGGTTTCACTAACCATCAAGATGTTAGAAGATTTTAATCCTCTATGTTTACGTTAGTTAGGTTGATGACACGTGTTGAATTCTCTATGTCTACGTTAGTTAAGTTGATAACATGGCTAAGCCACATTGATGAATGATTAACTTTTTGCGTTTTCATCCTCTACTTTTAAGTTGATGACATGGATAATTATTAACTATGACTCATGTCTAAAACACTCATGCATGTCTAACCTAATATCTTCCTTCATGAATAAATCATTCTCGTCTTTGCGCTTCACTCTTTAATTCGCTATCTTCTTTACTTCTCTTCTCATATTTTCACATGGTATCAATTTACCAGACTCGAGATCATATCTGATGGTCGCGAGAGTCATGCAGAAAGAACCCTTCATTGAGCAGCTAAGCCAAAGCTAGAGGCCAATGGGCATTACATGTTTCAAATTCAAATGGACCTTGGATCGATTTCAAAACTCAAAACTTGTTTTTATTAGCATCACTTCTTCACGCAAGCTCCTAAACATCCCATCTTTCACACGCAAATCGGCCTTGGGTTGATTTCAAAACTCTAGAAATATGTTTTCAATAGTATCATGGCTTCAGACATACATCCACACAATACCATGACTTCACACACACGTCCACACACTCACACATAAGCTCTTACAAATGTTGGTCAATTTCAAACCTCTATAAACACATTCTCATCACTAACATGGACATATGCCCATCGTAAATCAACCCGAGGTCAATTTTAAAACTCTAAAAACATGTTCGCATCACCATCTCCGATGATAGTATGCTCTCTTGATGTGTAGATGTCCCAGTCTCCACTATTTGAAGGCTTCCACAAGTTCTTCAAGTTAACCTTTTAGCAACCTGTAGCTGAGCTTTGAAGAAGCACCAAGCTTTTCCCCTCTACCTCCTAGGAAGGTTTGAACCCTCCAACCCCTCAATGCCTAAGAAACATAAAGCAAAGATTCTAGCTATATGGTGCTACTAGAGTCTAAACATGTGCAGAAAGAATATATATATCAATTGAATCCACCCATTTGCATGCCTTCTTGTAAACAAGCCATGTACCTCATGGAGGCACTCACAACTCCCACAACAAGTTCTCAAGTTCACCTTCTAGCGACCTATAATAGACGAGTTTTGAATATTCACTAAGACAAGTCCCCCTCTACCTCCTAGGAAGGTTTTAATGCTCCATTCCCTTAACACCTAAGAAACATAATTCAAAGATTCTATGCATAGGTCGATGCTACCAAAGTCTAAACATATGCACAAACAATATATATATCTCAATTGAATCCACCCATTTGCATGCTTTCTTGTAAACAAGCCATGGACCTCATGGAAGCACCCACAACTCCCACACATCAATCTTTCAATTGCCACTAGGCTCCTACACATGACATTTTTTAATTGCCACCATCTTTCACTCTAAAAACACATTCTCATCATCACCAAGCTCCACACTCCCACAGTTTGAGTTTCCTACTTTTTCATGTGTAATTTTGGATGGCTATGGAGGACATCATCAAAGAGGTTGGAAGAGGTCTAGGTTGTGAGCTCAAGGTAGCGGAGGGGGGAATGATGCTCAAGAGAGACCTTGAGCCACCATCAAAAGTTGGCACATGCCCCACATCAAAATATTAGACCTTCTCACAGTGGCAAGGGTTACTTCACATTGTATCTTATAAGTATCTTATTCGTTACTATCATGTGAGTTAATGCATTTTATTTGATGTATATTGTTTCATGTTTCTTTTTTGTTTAACTACTTTTATGCACATAGTATGGAAGCTCTCCTTGACAAGCTTGAGAGCGAGTGACTAGACCTTGATTGGGATGAGATTGCATTGGAGATAACTCTATGTAGACTCTTACTTAATATAATAGCTTCTTTTAACTTATCTAATGCTAGTGTACTTAATAAACTTCTTTTACATTATATAAATTATGCTAGTATAGTTGATAAACTTCTTCATTTGCATGCAACCTAAGCCAAGTAGATAGCTCTCGAGAGGACAAGGGATTTGCAAGACGGACATGGGATCTAGTGCTAGTGAGGGTGGCAACAGGTTTTGTCTTTGAGTGATGAAATTGAGCAGATCTATGTAAATCCTTCTTTTACACATAGCATGAGTTTGTATAACCTTATTGGCCTAGTACAATCATGCCATCATTAGGGATTTTTAAAATCATGCCATTAGGGATTTGTAATTCATTTCAGAAAACATATTGATGCGCTTTCAAGGGAGTTGTTCATTGAGTATGCTTTCTAGGCTTGTGCATGGCACTTCTATACATGGTGCTTATTTGTTTTATTTTTTAATTTTATATCCCATTAGGTGCTTGATAACTTGTTATTCTAGAGCTCTCCTCAGCTCTCCAAATGACTTTATTGAATAAAAAGAAGAAGAAAGGAAACCGCAGCTACAAGGTGGACAAGCACATTCAAATAGAGAAAATTATTCAATGCAATCTTCAAAAAATAAGCATATACACGTGAATTATAGAGCATTATTATTTCAATAGTGATCGATCTAGAAATTTGTGGTGGAAGGATTGATGGGTTAGCAAGGAGTCATAGTGACATAGCCTTGCTTTTTCTATGTCCATTTTTTCAATCTTTGATAAATGATTTAAAGTCCTACTCATTTATTTTTACACCCTAGATCGACCCTAGCTTGATATATAATTGGTATATATCCATATTATAAATCAACCCCACGTCAATTTAGAATGGAAATATATCCACATTAGTGATGAGAATGTATTTTTAGAGTTATGAAATCAACCCAAGTTTGATTCACATTTGTGGAAGTGTATGTGAAACCATCGTACTGATGAAAACATGCTTAAATAGAGTATTGACATGAATTTGTATGTGAAAGATGAGACAATCCGCATGTACATGAACCCATGGTACGAATGACAACAAGTTCTGATTTTTAAAAATTGACACATTGAGGTTGATTTGCATTTCAAATATGTAATGGCAATGAGAATGTTCTTGATGAGAATGTGTTTGCAGGGTTTTAAAATTGACCTAAGCTTGATTTATATTTGAAATATTTGATGTATGTGCATGGATTTGTGTGAAGCCATGATACTGATGAAAACATATTTTAGAGTTTAAAAATCGACCCAAGGTAGATTTGCATATGATAGATGAGATGTGTAGGACTATGCATGAAGCCATGGTGTTAATGAAAACAAGATTTATGTTTTGAAATCAACTCAAGCTCGATTTACAATGGAAATATGTCTATATTGATGAAAAGAATAGGCTTACAAAGTTGTAAAATTGATCCAAGGTTGATTTACATTTAAAAATGTTTGCTATGTGAGTGCATGTGCATGTGTGTGTATGTGCACATGTGTGAAGCCATTGGGTACTCATAAACACATATTTTTAGAGTCTTGAAATTGACCCAAGGTCCATTTGCATTTGAAAGATGAATATGTAGCTTTGGTTTTTGAAATCAAGATAAGGCTAATTTGCTTTTCAAAAACGTAATGATAATGAGAATATGTTTTCTAAGTATAAAAATGTGATGAAATAAGTAAATTTGCTAGTATGAAAAAAACCCTAAGGTCATTTTAATGTTGAATTAATATGGCTTGTTTTTAAAAATTTCAAATTTCCAACAACAATGAGATATAGAATGCTCTTACTTTAAAAGCAAAAATTTAAATCTTTTAAATTGATTTTTAAATAAGTTTTTAGGATTATTAATATTTTTACACATTAAATTTAATTTTGAGACACAAGGCTAAGGCACAAAATCCCAAACTTGATGTGGCATATCCTTTGCAAGGACACCTATGCAATCACAAAATTGAACAAGATCTTTGACATTATAAATGCTAATGTCTGGCTGGCCTACCAACGGCTTGTGAACCTGATCTCCAACGAGAAGATCTCCCTTGGGAAGCAATCTTTCCAAGGGTCCTTGTTACCAACAAATCACTATCGTGCAGGTCCTCTATCGACGTGGAAAGATGAAAACCCGGTTAGCAAGTGAGTTGTAGGGGGGATTCAGGTGATTCCTAACTAGCAAGAGGAAGAAATGATAAGAACGTGGGTAGTTGGGATTTGGATATGGTTACTTTGCCACTGCAACAATCAAGATTCAGATATGACTACTTCCACATTATTCCTTTTTGGTTTGCTTCTGAGAGCACATATGGCATTGCAACCCAACACAAACAATTTGATGTTTCTAGTTTTTGGAAATAAGTCTCAAGATGGTGAAGATCAAGGATGGATTTCAAGTTGTAGAAGTGAAACATGCTATTGGCTAGCAAGATAAATGGGAGATTCCTTATTGATATATTGTTCATGTACTAAACTCCCTTATTGATATATTGTTCATGTACTAGCATTGCCATTGGACAAGATCTCTAAGGCTTGATTCTATTCTATATCTTCTTTTGGCGATGATTTGTTGGTTCTTATCTTTGCACCATATATGCATATATCTGAACATTAAGATGGCTTGCATTGCAATATAATGTTGTCCTTTTCTAGGTATGTTTATTTCAAGGAATGTTGTCCTTTTCTAATCTCTCTATGTCGATCTTGGTTTATCTCTATACTAAAGAATGATTACCATTGGTAAGTATTAATCTTCTCATTCTTAGTGATTCTTCCACACATTGACTTGTTTATCATTTTTGTTGCTTTATAGATGTTCCCTCTTCAGCTTCCAAGTTTCTATGCTCAGTGGTTCTCACTTGTGGGGTGTAGGCCCTTGGCACACCCATATGCCATCGGTATTTCACAAATATAATTATACAACAATCATCTACATGAACACTACTACACACGGATCCTATTGCGATGCTTAAGTATCGATGTTTAGCATGCGTGGGGTGCTAATCGTCAGTATTGGAAGCGGGGTTCGTTAAGGGTCGCTATATAGTGACTTTAGTAAAACGTCGCTATATAGTGACTTTTATCAGATTGGTAATGGTCGTTATATAGCGACACTGAGATAGTTTTTAAAAGCGACATTTTATAGAGAGTTTTTTTTTCCATATCGACCTTAAAAGATAGCTTTTTCCAATGATAAAATTTTTAAAATTTTCATACATGTTTGATCTTTTGAGAGAATAAAAGTACGAGAGCATGTACATCAAAATCGTCTAAAATCAACTTCATAGATTTCGTGTATGGTTCCACAATAATCCAATTGTGAGGAGAGAAGATTGGTATTCGAAGCACTTGCTCGGCTATCTTGTGTGAAGTTAGCCATGACTCCACAATCATACGTGACTCTCTTTGAATCGATGCGCTCCATGCGAAAATGTCATCCATATGACCATAATGCACTGTACTTTTCGTACTGTAAAAGAGCATCATTAAAACAATGAAGATGCATCTATTTTATAGCATATGTTGCCACAAATAATTACTTAATCACGTCAAGAGGTAAGAGACTTACATGCATCATACATCCAGATGATAACTCTTGCTCGCGCTCATTTATTGTCTCTCCATCGCGTTCGGCTTTATGTAGAGCCAGTTGTAGCCAATCAAGTGACATGTGAGTGAGGAGAAGAGCCAGATCCCGTGGATATGGTTGCAATCGCCTGTACATTACTCTGAATCTCGTCCTTGCATTTATTCTTTCTGCTTTGGCCGCTTCATATCTCTCAATCCACTTCTGCATCTCCTTGCTATTGAGGATACAGAACTTATTGAATTTCTCCATTTTCTCTTTGCTCATCTTTCTTTCAATCCCTTTTCCTTGGGGAACCTCGCTAACGATGCGATCATCATCCTTGTTATGCCAAACTTGCGGCATATCGGGATCGGTGGATGCAAGAAACTCCGTGATATATACTAATGACTCATGCACAAGCCATCCCTCTACCATGCTTGCTTCTGGTCTTGCTCTTTGTCTTACGAATCCCTTCAAAGTTTTCATAAACCACTCGAGAAAAAACATCCACCGACTATGAACGGTACCTGCAATGGCCACCTCATCAACTATGTGCACAAGCAAGTGCACTTGAGTTGTCATAATGCTCGAGGGAAAGTGCTTCTTAAGCAAGCATACAGCTTCGATGGATTCCACCCTAGCCTTCTCGATGCTCAATATGGAGATCTCTTTTTGAGATATCCACCTATTTCACATGCCCATGTAAGATATATTCATAATCAGTCCACAGATTATTCAGCATAAATTGAGAAAATGCAATCAATGCGATTTGATAGTATGCATACCTCACAATACCACTGATCTTGAATATAGCATTTCTAACATCTTCTTGTAAGCACCCTTTTATTGTAATTGGGAGGATGATTATCAAAGCAACAAAGAAGTCATGTCAACAATATAACATAATCATAATTACGTTAATGCATCACGATTATCGGTACACTAATCCTACATCTTAGAATACCTGTAAGACCTTGTGCCAATCATGGGACTTGAGCCCACTAAGCTTATTGTCTTTTGAAAATGCTCCTTTCAAGCAATGCATGTACCCTATGGGTGTTTGAAAAGAGGCAATGTCCAACTTGACCGCTGCCTCCTCTCTCGTAGAGAGGATCCATGTTGCTTTTGGGAGGATAACTTTTCGCAAAGCATGCACTTGGGGCCACAAACGAGGCATCATATTCATAGCACACAAGTCTTCTCACACTCCTCTCGAGTCTTTGGAACCAACCAAGTGTGCCCAAATAGTAGCCCCCACATTCTTGAAGATATGCATGGGATCCAGGAGATGATTGATTTGTAACTGACCCCAATAAGGAAGCTCGTGAAAGATCGATAGCCCCTTCATACTAGGAGGAGGTTCCTCTCCATTCGCCCTCCAAGCCTGAATCCAGTCACTTGCCTTCCGTTCTTTATTGTTAGCCATGGTGGGATATTGTAATTCACCAAGACTATGGGCCATTTTGACCAAGATGTCGAGTGTAACCTGAAAGGATTCACTCCATCCATGGTGAGCCCAAGATGTAAGTTGCGTAGCTCCCTTGCAAAGTCTAGCCATTGATTGTCTATGTGCTTCCAAGCTGCACAATCTGCGGGAATCCTCAGTGTCTCATTAGTGGACCGATGAGATGCATGCCATGTCATCAACTCTGCTATGGATTTGCATCGGAACATGTGCTATATTCTTGCAATGATGGGAAAGTGACTCAAGACCTTTACCGGTATCTGCTCACCCTGCAAGTCATCTCTATATTGTTGTTCCCCACACTTTGGACAACTAGCCAAATCTCCATGCTCACGACAAAAGAGAATACAATCATTACGGCAGGCATGGATGCTATCATAATCCATACCCACCATTGTTAGCATCTTCTTCGCTTCATCTCTTGATGCAGGCATGGTATTTGGTGCAGGCAACATCTTCTGGAGCAACCTATCACAATTCAAACATACATAGGCTTCCAATAATGATGATTTGGTACACTCATCCTACAGCTTAGAATCCCTATAAGATATTGAGCAAGCTTAGAATCTTACAACATACATAAAGTGGGGATACAAAGGCTTCAACTAATGATGATTCTCAAACATACATGATGATTCTCAAAACAAACAATATCCAAATAATGAGTCAAATTAATGCAGGAGCTAACCTCATTAAGGCCGAGACACTTGTATCCGACCACCCATACTTTGCTTGTAGATTCAAGATTGAGAGACAAGCACGTAGTTTAGACATCCTAGCACCCTCATACAACTGTGTTGATTGCAACTCTCACATTTTGACCTTAGACTTTGACATCACATGTACATGTGATGTAGTGCCCCTAAAAATAGAATTCATCATGTCCACCATACCCTCGTCATCATTTGAGAGACTATAGTCTTGCTCAAAGTGTGAAGGTATATGTGCACCCTTGTCACCGTCCTCATCCTATTTCAAGATTTCGTGTAAATATAAGATCTTGTCTCAAGTTTTTGTGTCATAATGGTATTCAATATTAACCATGAACTCAAATAGCATTGACTTACCGATAATCCATTACCACGTGCAACACCAACAGTGGGTACTGGTTCAGGCTCCTCCCCATACATCCATAAGTGGCGCATGATAATACGATGTTGATGTCATACTTCTCGCTTGCAATGAGTGCAATGACAATACAACCTCTCCGTAAGCCACTCTATGCTCCTGAGCATTGGCGCATCATCTGATGAGCTTCCACTCGTCCCTTCCATCTACACACTTCCAAAATCACAACATGAGTTGCAAGGAAATCTATTAAGATCCAAAAAATAGCCACCCATGAGCTTCTTTTCTGTCTTCTAACAATAAGTGTCCTAAACCGTCGCTATATAGTAACCTTTTGCTCTATTCCGTCTCTATATAGCGACGCTTTGCCCTATTCTGTCACTATATAGTGACGCTTTTTGGATATAAACGTCGCTATATAGCGATTGACCAGCATTGCTATATAGCGATGCTGGGGGCTTAAACTTGAAACCCTGCGCTGCGATGCTTTCTTTAGCATCTCTATTGCGGGAAAATCAAAAATCTCTCCTCCCACCTTATATTCGACAACCTCGCTTTCCTCCTCTCTCTTCTCCACTCTTCACCACTACTCAGCCCCTCTCCTATAACACTTGTCCTCCCTCTCCACCCTTCTCCCTCTTTGCTTGTGTGAAAAGAAGTTTTTCAAGAAGGTGAGTCTCTTTAAGCAATGTAGGTTCATTTTTTGTGAGATTTCGTTTTGTGAGTGTTAAAGCATGTTTCTCCTTGTATTGCTAAGGCTATGTGCTAGTTTTCATGCTTGATTTTGAAGGGTTAAAGAAAAAAAACGAGATTTTGTGAAAGAAAGAAGACTCACCTCTTCTTTTTTTGGTATTTCTCTTCGTCCTCTTTCGCCTTGTTTTTAGGCTTATGCTTGTCTCCTCAATCCAATCCCTTTGAGAAGTTGCTTCTCTAAACTCCTTCCTCTAACTAGTTATTTGAAAAATGGTATGTTTCCTCTCTTTTGTAGGGCCAGTCCACAAAACACCGAGCGGGACTATTCCAAGTAAGAAAGTCCTTTCTCTTTTTTCCTTTTGTTAGTTTTGTTATTTGCATTGGCCTGCAGCTAGCGCCTTAAGTGCTAGCTGTAGTGATGGGCATAGGAACCCTCTCTTCCCCTCTCTTCCCCTATTCCCTCTTCTTTCCCTCTCTCCCTCTCTTCCTCTCTTCCTTCTCTTCTTTTTCCCTCGGGGGGGTCACTATGTATAAACCCTCTATATCACGTGCGTTCAAGGCCTATATTTAAAGTCCCTTATCTGTAAAAAATTTCATTAATAAAATGTACCCCTTTTCTATATCCCCTTATGTATATTTATTTCTGTAAATTTTAGAAATAAAAAAAATCCTTTTGTTGAACTCACGTGATAGGGTTACATATGATGAGTGACCCCCCCGAGCTTTTTCCCTCTTCTTTATCCCCTCTTTCAATCTCTTTTTCCCCTTTTCCTCCTTTCCTTCTCTTCCTTTTCCCTCTTTCAATCTTCTTCTTTCCTTCTCTTCTTTTTCCCCTCTTCCTTCTCTTATGCTTATGCTTATGCATGAGCATATGTCCCCTTCTCCTCTTTTCCTCTCTCTTTCTCCCCCTCTTTCCCCTCTTTCGATCTCTTTTCATAAGCATGTGTATTTGCCTATGCTTAAGCTTTCTCTCTTTTTCTTTTATGCTCATATGCTCATGCATAAGAATAAGCATATCCATTCCTTCCTTTTCTCTTACGCTTATGCTCTTTTTCCCTCTTCCTTCTCTTATGCTTGAGCATATGTCTCCTTCTCCTCTTTCCTCTCTCTTTCTCCCCCTCTTTCCCCTCTTTTGATCTCTTTTCATAAGCATATGTATTTGCCTGTGCTTAAGCTTTCTCTCTTTTTCTTTTATGCTCATATGCTCATGCATAAGAATAAGCATATTCTTTCCTTCCTTTTCTCTTATGCTTATGCTCTTTTTCCCTCTTCCTTCTCTTATGCTTATGCTTATGCATGAGCATATGTCTCCTTCTCCTCTTTTCCTCTCTCTTTCTCCCCCTCTTTCCCCTCTTTCGATCTCTTTTCATAAGCATATATATTTGCCCATGCTTAAGCTTTCTCTCTTTTTCTTTTATGCACATATGCTCATGCATAAGCATAAGCATATGCTTTCTTTTTGTATCTCTTATGCTTATGCTTTCCTTCCCTCTTCCTTCTCTAATGCTTATGCTTATGCATGAGCATATGTCTCCTTCTCTTATGCCTATGCATATGCCTATGCATGTCCTTCTCCTTCTCCTCCTCCTTCTCCTATCTTTTTCTCTTCTTTTCATAAGCATATGCCTATGCATATCCTTCTCCTTTTTTTCTCTTATTTTTTTCTCTCTTTTTCTCTTCTTTTCATAAGCATATGCCTATGCCTATGCATGTCCTTCTCCTTCTCCTTTCTTTCTCTTCTTTTTTCCTCTCTTTTTCTCTTCTTTTCATAAGCATATGCGTACACCTATGCTTATGCTTATGCATGAGCATATGCTCATATGCTTATGCATAATCATAAGCATATGCTTTCTTAATGTATTCTCTTATGCTTTGTCAATGTATTCTCATATGCTTTCTCAATGTATTCTCTTATTTTTTGTTTTTTGTTTTCATGTTTGTGTGTACGTTAGACATGGGATCACGTTGCATGTCCGACGAGTACAGAAACCCTCATTGGAGGAGACATCATGATCTCTATTCTCTAGTCCCCCAAATTGGGAGTTCAATGAGAGTTACATGCGAGAGCGCATGGGTTTGGTCTTGATGCATCATAAATCAACCTTGGGTACTTCCATCGCAAAGAGGATGGCTAAACTGAGCTGGGCAGACAAAGCTGATTGAAAGTTTTTCAAGAAGCAGAGCAGGGACCATCCCAAAATGTTCGAGGGTCAGAGGAGGTCTGCGAGGAGGTGGCTGGATTCCATAGGTACTTCGCACTTTGGTGCAGGCGGACAATTGGCATTCAAGGCAACCGTGGTAAGTCTACTTCTTCTCATTTAATGTATTGTTCTATTTGTTTTACTACATATTACATGCACTTTATCTAACTCTCGTAAATTGGGTCCATAGCAAGCTGTGATGGGTTGCCTTCCTACAGATGTAGAGACGCGATGCATGTTTCACATAGGAATAAAGACATGGTTTATTGAGTAGGAGGCAATGGGAGCGATGGTCGATTGGGCTGAGGTGGCTGCTTGCATGATATAAGTCTACTCCTACTTGTTATCTCACTTTTTAAATTGTTTTATTCTTTAAGTTCCAATATAATTTCCAATAAATATGGTTTCACTCTCAGAGTCAACGCTCGAGCATCCCCATCACCGGAGGTGAGCGATGATGAGGGCCAGGGATCAGGCGTAGCTCACGAGGGCCAGGGATTAGGCGCAACTCACGAGGGCCAAGGATGAAGCCAGCAAGACGAGGACGAGGATTTGAATGAGTAGTAGTAGTAGTAGTAGTTTGCATATACTTCGCTATGTATATCCTTTTGTATATCGGCTCATTTGAGCGATTTTGTATCACCCTTTTCGAAAGGGTAATTTTGCAACAAACAATGTTGTATATCTTCGACATGTATATGCTTCTGTTGCTCGATCGGTTCATTTGAGCGATTTGGTATTACCCTTTTCGCAAGGAAAATTTTGTAAAAAAAAACTTTATTTTGTAATTACTTAAAAAAAAACATTAGTGGGGCAAAACAGGGCTTGCTGTGGCCCTATTTAGCCCCACTAATGTTTTTTTTAAAGTTCTGTTAACTGTCGCTATATAGCAACTTTTACCAGTGTCACTATATAGAGATGTTTATTAGCATCGCTATATAGTGACCGTTCTTTTTCGATGCTTATAATGACGTAAATAACGACCTTTGTGCCTGTTTTAAAAAAAAAAGTGTAAAAAACGTTGGTATTTTCATCAGAAAAGGACCTATGCCTTGTAGTGGAATAGAGATTTGAGCATATGGGTTATTGTTTTCTTAGGCGTAGCCATTTTTGGTGAGGTTTAGGGAATTTTCTATATATAGGTATCTTGCGTGACCCATACCTTATGAATTGCTCAATAGAATTGGGAAAACTTTGTCTTCAAGTTGTACCACACAATATTCCAAACTTGAATATGAGACCAAAAATTTATGGAATAAGGATTTGGAATGAGATTGTTAAAGCATTACAAGTGCTATATTGCATGTGAAGCATGCATCTTAAAGACTATAGGACATAGCAATTTATTCAAAAACATCAAAATTTTGTTATGTACTGTTAGCTAGAAAAGAAATAAGAACAAGAGGCTAGACATTAAGCATGGCGACGCTCAAGGGGCCATAGAGGAAAGGAGAACGTGAGGGCGAAACGTTATCATGGGAGGGGAAAAGGGATTAGAAGGGGAGGGAATGAAGAGGGAGACTATGGCACAAGGGGAAAGGGAGAGGGGGAAGAGAAGCATGTGCATGATGGGAGGAGGAATGTAAAGATGGAGACATCGAGGAAAGAGGACCATGCTTTATTTGAAAGGAAGGGAAGGGGGAAATCAAAGTACTAGCTAGGTGGCTTTACAAGAATGAGCATGTCTCTTCAAGGAATAGGCCCCTCCTTTTATAGCCAAGAGAGAGGGGCTCTCCCAATAAATGCATCCTCCCACATGCATGGTGTGTGTGGAAGAGTCTCCCATGTGGGCTAGGCAGTTACACACTCTCAATTGTGTGCGATAATGCTTGGCCACATTTTTCCACATATATCAACCTCCATATCCCAAGTCTACGATACTCCCTTGGTCTCTTTCCAATTTTATAATACGTTCAAACATCTAGGAGGACAAGTGGAGGGTTGGCACAAGGAATCTTGCCACCTCATCCTACTTTCCCCATTATTTAACTTGCACTCTTGGACTATCTACACCTCCCCCACATGGGCCTATCCTACATGAAGGGAATAATCCAATATAATATCCATCTCCACCTATTTTATATTACTTCTCCCATGGACTTTGGGCCATATCTCACTAAATGCAGCCTAGGTGGAGGGGTGGCACATGGAGGAGCCATGCCACCTTACATTTTATAATATTACTACCATGGATTATGTACATCACACCTTATGGGTCCTCTTACATGGAAGGTGGCACATGGTCATGCCCTGCCACCTCAACCTTGGGCCCTATGCACTCCATATTTTATTATACTATTGCCACACATACAAGCACACACTCATATTTATGCGTTTTACTTTGGTCAAATTTATCCATAACAGTTCCCGCCCCCAGGTAGGGAATGTATAACATTTCCATGCCTGGGTCCGTCATGCACAAAGAAGGGCTTGAGGTAATGCTTATTGATCACCTTCTTGCCATATGGCTCTTGCAGCTCCTGAACTTGTACAGATCCATTGCTACGTTCCTTGATGACTTTGTATGGACCGATACACAGTGGCAAAAACTTGTTATCCATTTGGTGGTCCAATCTGTTATCAAAGCATAGCACAACATCCTCCTCAGCAAAGTATCTTTCCAATCCCTTGCAAATCTTAGCATCTAAGTGAGCCTTTTGTTGATTCTTTTGGATCTCTGTTTGGTGTAATGCAAGGCGTCGGGTTTCACCTAACTTCTCAAGTTGTAACAATCTGGCCTCTACATGTTCATCTTTTGTCATCCTCTGTTCTTGTGCCAATCTCAAGGCCGGAATCTCTATCTCTAGTGGTAAAACTACCTCAGTACCATAGACCAACTCAAAAGGAGTTGACCTGTAGACGTTTTATGAGTGATGTTGTAAGCCCACACGGCTTCAGTGACCTTCTGATCCCACTGGCTCCTGGGGCTACATCTGTAAGGTCGTCCTCTATGTACAAGGCATCTGGAATCTTGATGTTGACAGACCGGCCTCTCAAGTGAGGCTCTAAGATAGCCAGCACAACAAGAAAGTGGTCTGAAGTGGAAACCCCAACAGCAATGCATACCGATCCACCTTTGTCTAGTGCCCAATCATCTACATAGAATCTATCAATGCATGCATGAAAGAGAACAGGATAGACTGTGGTTGAATAAGAAAGGCATCGCCCAACCAAGTATCTCTGCCACAGTAGTGAAAAAGGAAGGCATCCCAAGCTGCTCTCTCCAAAGAGTGAAGTCCTCCTTCTCTACTCCCTTTTTTGTTTGACGGTAACTCAACCATGTTAAAGTCACCTCCAATCACCCATGAATCCGCAATGGGGACCTAGGAGAGAAAATCCTTCCACATAATGACAGGTTCCCCTCTAATGTTGGAGGCATACATGTTAAGAAAACTAACCTTATGCCCTCCAATGAGGAGAATAATCCACTGAGCCCTAGATGGGATAATGACTCCGTGTCCAATAACTAAGGGGAGAACCGACTATGAAACTGAAATAGAAGTGCCTCCCCTAGTGCCCAAGGCAAGCGACCAAAATGTATGACCAGAAAGCAATTTGCTTGACTTGGCACAATCTCTAGAATCCAGTTTGTGCACCTGAATAAATAAGGTATCAATGGAACCCCCAGTAACGCCTAGATGAAGCTGATCCCAGATCACAGCTGTCTGCGGCGGCGATGTGGGATGCCACCTAGGCCCCATATGTTCCAGCTAACAATCCTCATCGATGGGAGAATGTAGAGTGGAACACCTTACTTGACCTAGTGGCAAAAACAAACCAAGATCCACTCTTATAATTCTGTATGGGTAGAACTTCCCGATCTACTTTTCTCCCTACGGCCATTTTTCCCATGGTTTTACAAAGGAGGCCATTGGTCCGCTCCGTTTGACCCATGGATGCTAGATAATAGATGCTAGAAGTGCGATGATCAATACCCATGCGATCCATGAGTAACTCCACTGCTTCATTTAAGAATGGACTCCCATGGTCAGAGACTATTTCCATGGGTGTCCCAAACCTTGTGCAGATACGTTCAAATATGAAATTTGAAACTACCTTACCATTTGCAATGGGGAGGGCGATAGCTTCAGCCCACTTAGTGACATACTGAGTGGCTACCAAAAGATACTTCTTTTTGTGGGCAGTCATGGGCAAGGGCCCGACAAAATCTATTCCCCACTTCTGAAACGGATGGATGGACATCACTGGGTGATGTTGCCCAGGATGGAAATCCTTCCTACCAAAGAATTGGCATGGTTCACAGGTTTTGCAATACAAAGTGACATTCTTGAACAAGGTCGGCCAATAGTATCCAACATGTAAAATCTTCTTAGCTGTATAGTCGTTGGCATAGTGGCCTCCACAAAATCCATCATGATAATGCTTCAATACCTTAGGCACTTCATCTGTATCAATGGTGTGGGGGTTAAAGGTCACTGTGCCTTAACCCCAGTTATGTACAATACTCAAACACATATATAAATGAATGAAAAAGAAGATTAGGGTGGTTCTGCACCCACCAAAACTTGTGTGGCTCTCTGTCTCTCTCTCTTGCTCTCTCTCCCTCTTCCGTTCTTGCTTCCGTTGAGAGCACTCTCAACTGGTATCAGAGCCTGGGTGATCTAGCTGAGCGTGCGTGAATGCTTGGAAGCTCAGCAGCTCTGTGGGAGGAAGGAGAAGCTCTATGGGAAGCTTTGTGGGTGACTTTACTTCCATCCGAGTGTGTAGAGACCTTGGAGGAACCTTTGGAAAAGTCACTTTGGCTTTGCGAAGTGGTTTTGAGAGCCTGTTAAGAGTTTGCAAAGAAAAAGTCGTTTTTTGAGCTTTTCCCTGTTCCGTTCGATGACAGAGACTCCGTATTGACTTGTAGAGGCAACTATTGCTTGCTTTTGGTGTCCACATTACTTCAGGAGCTTGGAAACACCTTCATTCTTGAATCTGGGATCATTTCATTGGATTTCTGACTCACTGTGTCAGTTCCTGCGTTTTTTGCCCGGGTGTTAGAACTCAAGTTTGGAGCAACCATTTGCAGATCTGTCAGTTTTGGTGGACTCAGGAGGTCCTAAAACTTCTATGTTGCTCATCATTCGCACTCCGGTGGAGTTTACAGATAGCTCTGTTTCCAAAAACGTTTTTCAGTCCGTGTGTTGGACCCAGTGATTGAGACCACGGTTTCCAAAACCGTCTGTCCCATTGCGTTCTGGATGCCCAAAAACCCCTACCTATCAGTTCTTGCGTGATTCGGTGGAGGATTTTTAGAGTTATAAATCTCTGTGTATTCGATTTCGTCTCTCTGTTATGCATTTTTCATACTAAGGTTTTGAAACCTTAGATTTATGCCACATGGCAGTGGATAAGTGTTGACTCCCATTTCTCACTCATCGGTTGGGATTTTGGAGTTCTGGCAGAAGAGAGATATTTGCAGATTTTCTTGCTGAGTCCGATTATGCAATGGCGCCCATGTTTTGAAGCATCTCAGGTTCTATTTTCAGTAGCGCTCATTACCGTGGGACTATGATTTCTTGAGCATACCTTATGTAGATCACTCTGGTTGCAGTGTGCGCTCATTCGTGGTATGCATTGGGTTGCAATGGATGATTTATAGGCCATTTGGATGCATTGCGATCCTTGTTGGATGCGCTAATAGGCCCAAATTGCCTTGTGGGATGCTAATTTTTATGGACGCTTTGCACATGGATGCTATTTTATGCTGAGGGACAGCTTTGACACATTGTTGGTGATGCACTGATAGTGCTATGCTCTCTTGGATGAGATATAATTGATGCATATGCCAGTGGACGGTGTTTATGCTTGAGTCATTTGGCACTTATTGGCATTTTCTTTTGGGCCAGATTTGCTCATATGGATGCATAGTATATGCACATGAGTCAGATGCTTTGAGCTTTGAGTTTTGGTGATATTTCACTCTATTGTGGCATACACATTTGGGTGCACCTGGTATTTGGTGTGATTCTCTCTTGAGGCACTAGCATTTGGGATTTTGCTTTATTTGCATCATGGCATCCTCTTCCATGTCTGAAAAGGAGTTTTTCAACGTTAAAAAGTTTGATGGGACAAACTTTTCTTTGTGGAAAGAACAAATAAGGGATGTGCTTATTCAAAAGAAGCAGATTAAACCCTTGGCAGGGATTGAAGCTAAGCCTGCAAATATGTCTGAGGATGATTGGAATGAGTTGGATGCATTAGCAAAGTCTACTATTAGACTTCATCTTGCAGAGTCAGTTTATTTCACAGTAGTAAATGAGCAGACTACGGAAGATTTGTGGAAGAAACTATGTGCCACTTATGAGAAGGAAACTGCCTCTAATAAAGTTTACCTCATGAAGAGGTTGTTTGAGCTGCAGATGAAGGAAGGGGTCTCCATTGCTTCTCACTTGAATGAATTCAATATTATTTTCAGCCAGCAGCTTCAGGCTCAGAAGATGAATTTTGATGCGGAGACTAAGGCAATATTTCTCTTATGTTCATTGCCATCCTCATGGGATACCTTCCGTACAGCTGTCAGTAACTTTGCACCTGGTGGAGTACTGAAATTTGATGATGTTGTGGGTAGCTTGTTGGCCGAGGAGATTAGACGGAAGTCTATGGATGGCAACAAGCAGGATGCAGCCTTAAATGTGCAAAGGGGTAGATCACAGTTCAGGGGGAAGTCCCAAGAAAGAGGGAAGTTACGTAGCAAATCCAGGGCACGGAACATTGAGTGTTACCACTGTGGCAAGAAGGGCCATATGAAAAAGGATTGCTACAAGCTAAAAAGAGAGCAAAGGGATAAGAAAAAGAATGCAAATTGGGGTGCAAATCAAAAGGAAGAGAGTCCAAGGGAGGACAACGGAAAAGTGAAGCAAGTGTACCGACATTGCATAGTGATTCCATGAGTGCTATTCAGCTAGCACGGAATCTAGTCTTTCATGCAAAGACCAAACACATTGAGGTCAGGTACCATTTCATCAGGGAGGTACTTGAGGACAAGCGCATAAAGCTTGTCAAGGTTCATACAGATGATAACCCTGCAGATATGTTGACGAAGAGTCTACCTAGTCATCAGCGGTTTGAGTATTATCGTGTATTGATGGGCATTGGATAGTATGCTCACTGGTTTTTCTCCCTTAAAGGCACATTGTCCTTTAAGTGGGAGGTTGTGGGGGTTAAAGGTCACTGTGCCTTAACCCCAGTTATGTACAATACTCAAACACATATATAAATGAATGAAAAAGAAGATTAGGGTGGTTCTGCACCCACCAAAACTTGTGTGGCTCTCTGTCTCTCTCTCTCGCTCTCTCTCCCTCTTCTGTTCTTGCTTCTGTTGAGAGCACTCTCAAATGGCCCGTCTTGGTGCCCCATCCATGCCTTGACAGTACAAGACCCCATCAAAGAGAGTGTAGCACCTACTATCTCTTTGGATCTTCTTTCTCTCATAGCTAGTACTTTCCAGAGGAAAGGAGAAAGCAGTCAAAAACCTATAGATACTACCATACCATGGATCCCCAACTTCTATGGCCACTACAAGGGTTACATTGAGGCACTCCTCTAAATCAATCAAAGAATTCTTCAAGTTGGAACAACCCCCTTTTACAATTTTGAAAGAAAAATCATATTCTTGTAGAACTGCCAACCATTTGGCCAACCGGCCCATGGGATTTGGTGATTGAAGAACCTGCTTTGCAAGACCATTGCTAGAGATTATAATGAAGGACTTTCCAGCCACATAATGCTTAAATTTCTCAATGCAGAACACCAAAGACAAGGCATGCTTGTCAGCCTCTGAGTAGCATCATTCGATGTTGAGCAATTGTCAAGAAGCAAATCGAATGCGATACATGAACCGATCCTCCCCTTGCTGGAGAAGAATACTTGCCAGAGTGTGCTCACCAAACCCAGGATTGATATAGAAAGTCTTTGACCAATCTGGATTGCGTAAAATGGGTTCTGAAGCTAGAGCATTCTTGATTTGTGCAAGTCCATGATCACAATCCTCATTCCAAGAGAAATCAACCCCTTCTTTCAATAGCATAGTCATGGGTCGTGTCAAAGCAGCATATTGATCAATGAAGCAGTGATAGTATCCTACTAGATTGACAAATTAGTGTACTTGACGTTTGGTTGTTGGTGGGGAGAGCTTGAGGATAGCTTCTACCTTCTTGGGGTCAAGCTTGATGCCCTCGGAGGAGACAATATGTCCTAGTAACCTCCCTTGAGTGGCTCGAATGGTGCATTTCTCTCAGGGTTGAGACTGCCATTTGCATCATTGACCCTTTGGAAGGCCAACCTAACCTTCATGATGTGCTCCTTATGTGACAATAATATATAGAAATCATCTAAAAACATCTCCAAGAAATCCCCCAAATAAGGAGCAAACACCATCTTCATAAATCTTTGAAAGGTAGTAGGAGCATTGGTGAGGCCAAATGGCATTACCTTGAATGCAAATGTCCCCCAGGGTGTGGCAATTGTGACTGTTCCATTTAAAAGAGGTCTCACTGTTATGTTGTTCTTGCATGTTGGGTCAGCAGTAGACAGAGTTGTATCTCAAGTTTATGGATTAGAATCCTGACATTTCAATTGGGCAGAGGATCTTTGAACATTGTAAGCCTTGGTACATCAGGAAACTCAAAGACAGGAATCCATGGGGATCGATGCCCATGTCTCCCTGATGAATGCGCAGTTTGTACGCCACTTGGATCCTCATCATGTGTTACAAGGGAGAGCAGGTTCTATAGCCTAATGTCTCTATGGGAGCCAGTGGTGTCCAAAGGGAGACTTGAGTGGCACTGGATTGAATGCATTTGTGGCACATGCAAGCATTGCAATCTGAAGCTGAAGAAGAAGACATTTCATGTCTGTCCAAATGAAATGAGGGAAGAGAACCATGTTGCTCTATAATGGAGGAGATTTGAAAATGTCCATGTTGAAGGATCCGATAAAAAGAGATGGCTACTATTGCATACGAGCACTCCAAGGGAGCTAATAGGTCACATGGTTCAATCCATCCCAAAAGATGTGCTTCATAATTTCAAGGTCACTCTGGCAAGATAAGCAGTTCAGGATGTGCCTTGCCAATTTGGCCCATGACACTATTGTCTCTGTCATAGATTTTGCTGAAAATTATTCATTTCAAGAACAAGATGCGAGGGTGGTAGCACGTTTGGTCAATATGCTTTTTGTGCTTAAAAGCATGTGCTAAGAAAGCATAATTTTAGCACTTTTCAAAAGGTGCTTTCTTGTGACATATATCCACCAGCCATGTAAATTATGATTGGGTGTTTGTACGTGTCCCATGACACTCGTAAGCTTGTAAGCAAGGCCATAAGGCAAATGGGCTGCATATAGAGATGGTAAAGTGATCATTCGAGAGCAAACCAAAAAAGCGAAAGTGATTGAGGAAAAAGCTCCAAGAAGCACAAAATGAAATATCAAGTGCTTTAGCACTGCTTTCTGACTGCTTGATTTTGTCAATGCTTTTATGGCTGGTTTGGCAATGATTAAGCAGTGGGTTTAGATTTTTGTTTGCTTTCCTTCTACTTTTGGACTTCTTTGCATATGATTTGCACGGGCTGTACAAGTGCATCATGTGCTTTGTGATGGTTTTTTAGGGAGTGCTTTGTATATTTATTGGTAGTGCTTTGTTCTTGCATTGTTTGTGCATGACTACATGATTACTAAATGTGTTCTTGCATTAGTTTGCACACATTTTTTCCACCGGGATAAAATCTCAGTTGGAAATTTGGCATGTTCTGTGGATGCAGTCTGTGTTGATAATTCACAGGCAGGATCATCAGACAAGCCTGGAGTACTTGCACATTTATAGGCATTTACTAATGAGCCTGCTCCTTTCTTGGGCAATACAGCCAATGAGAAGACTCTTGGTCTCAACCCAAGGCGTGAGCTCCATTCTCCTTTTTGGAAAGTTGTTTTTGATAATAAACAGGAGAGGTCATCAGAAAAGGGTGGAAGAGAACCTGATTGTACGTTTAAAGATAATGAGATAACACCTTTGTTGGGCAGCCTGAGGTCTGTATAGAGTCCTGAAAAAGTGGTTGACGTAGAAGATGAAAAAGACACACAGATGGGTGATGTACCTACACAGGCAAGTTTAGATGATCTCATAGAAGCAAGCACAACTATAGGAGATGCTGCTCCCAACCAAGAGACCAATCCAGATGGGTTGACTATGGGACAATGGATAAAGGTACTGACAAAGTGCAAGACCACGTAGAACAATGCAGCCGAGGCCAGTCCATCAATTGCACAGATGCCTACTAGTAGGGCAAAAAGGGATAAAACACCAAGTAATGTTGAAAAGGTTCCTGATAAGGATGCAAATCTTGTAGCTAACCTAAAAGCAAGTATGCACTGCTCATGGGCCCACAAGAGATTGTAATTTTAAGATTTGGAATCTGGGTTTACCCCATGTGATGAAATGCCATCTTAATCAATTCATTGGTATTGTGATGTCTCTTATTGTAGTCTAAATGTCTTCCAATTATTATGCATGCTCTCCATTTGAACAGAGATCATAAACCTTAAAATAATTTGCTCATCATACATTAATCTTATACTGGCCTGCATTTGAGGTTTGTGATGTTTGTGACTGCTTACCTCACTCCCCTTGAAGAACTTAAAAGTTGGGCAGGGAATTATATCTTATTCAAATTACAGTTCAAAAACTGGGAGTTGCAGATATTTGCACCCGTGCGTAAACATGTGTTAACTTAATGAGAGAGCAAGAGATGGAGAGAGGTGACTTGATGAAGCTCAATCATGTTGTGGTTTGTATAGGTGATCAAAAATTAGCATTGGTTGTGTACACAAAAGGTCCTTTCAAACTCCGACCTAAGATTAGTGCAAAGATAGCATGTGGTTCACATCTAGGTCAGTACAAGAGAGCACTAAAAAGATATGCTGCAAAGCTAGGGATCATTCAATGTACTAGCAATATCACAATACCCCTCATGAACTTAGAGAGTAGGATTTTGTTGTCTCCCCAAGACTTGACTATTACATGATCCCAGAGAGCAAGAATGCAAAATGACATGCACTTGTGATAGACATGAATGGTGTGTTGATTTATCATCACAACCATGAAAAGTAGCTATTTTGGCCCCTATGGCATCCTCATGCATGGCAAGTACGAGACTTCCATGGAGGGCATGATCGTGGCTTGACATTTTTGGTGCCAGATGATGTAGAGACTTTTCTGTGTTGGACTACTTGATGGTTTGACGTATATATATGGAGCTCCCAATGGAGACACAACCTGTTGCAGTGCTTTCAATTGTGTTTTCCTAGCCTAGAGAATGTTATCTCATGATTTTTGGATCAGGAATATTGTGATAGGAAACATTTCACCATTTTTGATGGGAAACCAATCTTTTTCAAGCACTTGTGGTATTTATGGGAGAAATACCCTTTCTATGATGTGTCGGGCACTATGCTTCTAAATGACACCTTCTACAAGTGTACTGGAAATCTAGAAGGGACATTTTGTGTACTCCCAAAGTTAGATTTGGTCCTTGTGCATTGGCAACACAATTTTTCGGTTAAGCACATAGGACCTTGGTAATGGCGATGGTTGAACTCATGGGATCACCAACAGTTTGCATCTGAAGACTACTTTGGTGCTTGGGAAGATACATATAGCCTGCTAATTGTAGGAAAGTATGCTGTATAGTCTGGATGGGTGACAACCCCAATTGTGAAGCAGATTGCTTCTGAGGCATGTGACATGTTTATCAGACTGAGGCGGAGGACGTTGTTTACAAGCTGTTATCTCTAAAATTGTTCAAGGACTATAAATACTACCTATAACCTTGGTCATGTACATTGTTGTTTCATGAGGTGTAATCTTTGCCTACTAGATCATGTACAATTTTTCAGCTTGATCATGAATATAATACCAAACCATGTAATTATTCTTTGTGACTTGCATCATGTCTTGCCTAGCTGTAGTGCTTTCTGACTGCTTGCAAATATTATTAGTAACTTGGATCATGTGCGCTATGTTTGGATCATGAAGTATTACTTTTGCTAATGGATCATGACCATTACTTGACTGATGTATATACAATGGTTTCTCACATATTTGGTACAACCAATTATACTTGGCTTCTTTTTTGGGGGGAGACAAATAAACAATCATAGAAAATGAAAGCAAGTGTGGGAAATAAATTAATTAGAATGTGGTCTAGAGATAAGAAGGCATGCTATTACAGACAGCCTCATACTCTTCAATTGATAGCAAGTACAAGTTTCTCTCTCTCTCTCTCAATGGCTTCCAGTGGAAACTTGATTGACCTTACAAGATGGGAATATAATATGACCTCAGGTCTGTGATCAAGAAGCTTGTAGTGGTAGTCATCTTGGTGACCATAAAAGAGACCCTTCACAACAAAGGAGTTTGTAGCAATTATGTTGCCTCAAGCATCCTGCATAGCCTTTTGGCTCTTCCCTTAGCTTTGTTACACTTCAAGATGTAGAAGTCAGCACCCTCTTTGTTGTCTACCTCTGCATTCACTGCAAAATTGCATCAGGAACAATGATGTGATATTCCTAAGTGGGCAAATGCATCTTACTGGTGTAGTGTCCCCAAGACTCTTGAATACAAGCATTGCGATAGCATGACAACCTTTTCATAGCTATTTGACTATCAACTCCTTGCACAACTCCTCGTATACAATGCATGCATTGTGTCTGTGGCACAGGTTGACAGTCCCATAGTTTAGATCTATCAATATCTCCTTCCTTAATAACCCAAAACACTCATGCTACATTCCTCTCCTCAGATGCATAGCTGGCTTGAGCCCCATGAGACAAAATTGGCCCTAAAAAAATACACGACATCTCTTGCATGTTTTAAGGTGGCTCCATTTGTCTTTAGTTGTTCATTTGACAATGTTCTCTTCACAACAGCCCTAGCCCCATCGTGCTTGCCCTTTCTATGTCCAGATCCAAAGAAATTACATGTCATCTTCAAACCCACCAGCTGTTCAAATCTAGAAACAAAATAGAAAGGTCTTCTAGCCTTGAATTGAGAGGCTGCTCCATCCAACCAAACCCAATGCCTAGTCAATTCTGACCCTTAATCGGATAACCACCTATGGTGATGCAGCATTCATGGAATGAATCTCATTTTTCTCATTAAAAGAATAGTTTCTCTGCAAAGTCCACTAACCATCAACAAATTATGAGTGCTATTACACTTCATCCTAGATGAGATGAGGATGAGACAGTACTATAAAAACAACTTTAAATTTAGATCTGAGAATAAACACACCCTACCTGTTAATTTTATAATTGTGTATAAAATTACCCATGCTATAAATATATTTCTCTAAGCTTTAAGAATAAAAATACCCCTCATTTTCAACTCTCATAGTATACTTACAATTCCCAGGTGGACCCCTCGAGAAGTTGTGTCATGGGCATATGGAGTTTGGGGGCTCATGGTTTGTCTTCGCTTAGAAGCCAGGCTTTCTTGAAGGCTTGCTACTCATTCGTGCTGCTTGCAGGAGGCACTTAGTTTGTTTGAGGAGACAACATCTAATCAAGCCATTGATGAGGCCATGAAGCGTGGTTCAAGCTTAGCTCTGGCGTTGCATGTAGTTGTTGAAGTCAAGGCCTTAGAGCCTGAGTTTTGTAGCAGTATTGCTAGATGGAGAAGGCCGTGTAGAGTCTTGTAGATGCAGCTTAGTTGCTATACGAGGTCAACCTGTGCTATTGCTTAGTAAGGCATAAACCAAAAGAAGCTGTGTAACTCCGAAATCTTTTGAAGACTCTCAGAGAACCTTACCACCATAGCTCATTGAATAAAAAACATGAAGAACTCTTACAAATACATCTCAAAGGACAAAAGTCTCTCTTACAAATCAACATAAGTTTCTCAAATGAATAGACATAAATTTTCTCTCAAGGAATGGATAAAGATCCCTCACTGGAAGTGGACTCTCATGGAGAACACTCAAGAGAACTCTCAAATCTCTCCATCTCTCTCACACTCTCAATGATCACAATATCTCACACAATGATATCGATGCCTCAGGGGAAGGTAAGGGAGCTCTGGTACCATGACAAAATATGAAGAGGGAAGAGGACAAGAATGGAGATGAGGCGAGAGGGCACAACTAGAGAGCACACCACAAATGACTAACTTTACACTAGATTTAGTTGAAAATGTAGAATATATACAAACCCTTTAAGGGTTAGGGTTAGGGAATCTAACCCTTTCCTTTTTAGCACTCTATTGGGTTAGTACTATGCACATATGATCACATGATGTTGAGCATGGTTCCTCAATAGAACCATCCTCTTGAAACACCTAATTGAGATCTACAAACAATTCTTATAAGTTCTTCAACTTCTCTTGAAAAAAAGATGAATTATGAATCCCATACTTGTGAGCAAGCCCAATATTGAACATAAAGTACTCCTAAGCTCTTATCTCACAACACAATAGAGTGGAAATGTACTCAAAAGGTTCATAACACCTATAACATAATCTAATGGAAAATGGTATGCTCCAAAAAGGTTTGGTTAACCTTAAGAGGAGCCTTTCGAGAGCCTTCCCCTATAATTTTCCTATAAGTGTCCATATAATGAGAATGCATCTCTAATTCCAAAGAGAAATTATCTAGAAAAATATGATTATATTCCACCTGCATGGATAGTTCTAGGGGTGCACTAGTAAGGAACCCTATATATCATGTGTGCTCAAGGGGCATTAAAAAAACTCCTTGACTAAAATGTTTCCACTAATAAAACCGATCTATATTACTTTTGAAGTAACAATAGTTTTTCTAAAGTTGTATGAAAAGAACCATTTTGTTATTGTAATCTTATTAACTTGTAAGTTTCAAAAGTTGAATTAAAATACCCTTCCTTTTGAATGCGAGTGATGTACTAAGATTTTGTGATGTGAAGCCCTCAAGATGGCTAGGTAGTATCCCCGGTAGAAACAAATCATGCTAGCAAATATACCTTCAATCTAGATGAGCTCTTGTACCCACATAATTTTGAGAGGCATATTTAAGTCCACTCTCATGCAAGTGTAACCATGACCACATATCTTGTCTCAAAACTTGATTGGCAAAAAATTTCCAAAATGGCACCATTCTAGACAATCTATAATAGAGCGGAGTGTAGAAGCATGTCTTGATGATTTTGTAGGCATTATCATTTCCCAAAACAAAGACAATATTAGCATGACACAAGAACTATAATAAATCTCTCCATAATTGACAACTCTAGGACATACCACTGGGCACATACAAACCCACAAATCCATAATGTTTCATCCATAAACTACAATATCATCACAATGACCCTAGACATCATGCATAACTAAATCTTGTCCTCCTAGATGTTTGAACGTATTATAAAATTGGGAAGAGACCAAGGGAGTATCATAGACTTGGGATGTGGGAGTTGATATATGTGGAAAAATGTGGCCAAGCATTATTGCACACAATTGAGAGTGTGTAACCGCTTATCCCACATGGGAGACTCTTCCACACACACCATGCATGTGGGAGGATGCATTTATTAGGAGAGACCCTCTCTCTTGGCTTTAAAAGGAGGGGGCTTTTTTTTGATGGGACACGCTCATTCTTGTAAAGCCACCTAGCTAGTACCTTGATTTCCCCTTCCCTTCCTTTCAAATAAAGCATGGCCCTCTTCCCTTGATGTCTCCATCTTTACATTCCTCCTCCACCCATGTACATACTCCTCTTTTTCCTCTCCCTCTCCTCTTGTGCCATAGTCTCCCTCTTCTTTCCGTCCCCTCTTAATCCCTTTTCCCTACCCATGTTAATGCTCCTCCCCTCACGTTCCCTATTCCTCTATGGCCCTCAAGCATTGCCATACCTATCCTGTAGCCTCTTGTCTTGATTTCTTTTCCAGCTAATAGAAATGGGGTGGCTACTAGGATTAAAATCTCCACGGCTAGTGGTGTAAAATCTGTTACTCCTACGACTGGGTGCAGCTCTGCGGCCTCTTCCGTGTGTAGTTCTCTACTTTTGCACCTCCAAACTGTGTGCCTTCCCTATCTCTACGGCTGCAAAACCTCCCTGCTTCTATGCTTCTAGTCTGCCTGCTTTCTACTCATTGTTTCTACGTATATTCTGGCTAGCAAATCTTCTGCTCGTACCAGTCGCATCTATAGAACTGTAACATCCATGCTCCCTCTCAGTTCCTGTGTGCGCATTCACGTGTCTACTATGTACACCCGTGCGCATCACAGATAGATCACAACGGTTTTTTGGGCTCCTACATCTTTTGGTCGCGGACAATTTTTTTGGGCTTCTGTAAAACTGTAACAGATCCCGCGCCCCCTCTCTTCTCTTCTTCTTCCTCTCCTTCTCCTTCTCCTTCTCCTTCTCCTTCTCCTCTCCTCTCCTCTCTTTTTATTAAAGAATGGGATTTGAACCCAAGACCTCCCCCTTGACAAAAGGGAGACTTATCATTGGGCCAGCAGATAAGAACTGATGAAAATGTACTAATATTGCTTATATATTGAAATCTCGAGAACTGTAACTCTCTTACCGTGGGGAGTTTCCTCTTGCTATAAAAAGCAAAAGGATTTCATCTCATGTGCTCTACTCACATCTCCTACTAGATCGGAGATTCGGAAATTTTTCAAGTTCACTCCTTGGACGCATGCCACACGAGAAGGGTGGATATTTATGTCACTTCTCAACGAGTTCAAGGATTCGGTGCTTGGTCCTCTGCTCATTGCGGCTACCAATTGGCGAGATCTCTTTCTTAATCTTCATGTTGACATTCAACGGCTGATTGTCTAGTGCATTGTTCAAGGAGACCATGGGTGGAATGATACACCGTGGATGATCCAAGGTGAAGAACTAGTGATACGCTGGAAGGACTTTGATTTCAATTCTACTAATTGTGTGGTGATCGAGCTACTTGCTGCTTCGGAGGTAATTAAAAGGGTGTCCTTCTTTGAAGGGTGGGATGCTCTCCAAGCTTGGGGGGAGATTTGGTGCATCTGCTTATTAACTCCTGTGGATAAGCTCATCTTGAATGGTTTATTCTCAATCTCACTACAAAGGTTTCTAGGGCTCGGCTATGGTTGGTAATGTTTCGACCAAGGAATCCCTTTGTACCTAATCAACCCTTTGTGCCTCATTTTGAGCTTCAAGTTGTAATTCTTTTTAGTCTAAAGATAAACTATCAACAAAGGATTGCAAGTTTATTTGGTGCTGAATGTTTGGCTCAAGTATTGAATTCTCCCCACCCTCTCCTTCTACCTATCTTGGACTACCGAGAAACTTGGTATGTCCGGATTTTATTCTTGGTGTGATGACATCTTGGCTCCTCCAATTTGATGGCGCATACAAACCTTCGACCAAGGCTACTTGTGTGGGCGTAAAGCTCACTTCACCAAGGGGAGACCAGGGGGTGAGGTGTATTGTTATAATAAGTCTGCATTAGCAAGTACTTGCAACCAAGCTGAGTACTCGGCACTCATTTTTGGGCTACAAAAGGTGCAAGAACATCGCATCAAGCAACTTGAGGTGCAAGGAGATTCTCAACTCGTGTGTGAACAAGTTAGTGGAAGGTGGAAGGTGCAGAGTAAAGGCTTGGTTCCACGACATAACCAAGCATTGGAACTCTGCCAACAATTTGAAGAGGTAAAAATTCAGCATATCCCTCGATCTCAAAATATAGTTGCTGATTTCTTGGAACGTAAAGCTTGTACTTCAATCATGCATGACGCAAGTGGAAGCACCACCCCAACAAAGTTGCAAGCCACAAAGGAGGGTGATCATTTGTAAGGAATGAAAAGGTTGTGGTCATCATGAAACTAAGTGTTGGGCATATTTGATACAAGTTTACCGACTTCAGAAGATCATCAGAAAGGTCCTCAAGGAGATTGCTCAAAAGAAGGATGCCAGACTGCATACCCCTTGAAGAAATAGCATGGCAATTACAAGAATTGGAAGAAGCTGAAGGTGATGTGCAAGCTCTCCAACTGTTGACATTTGTCATGGCATTCTTGTTTGCCTTGATGAACAACCTCATGCAGCACCATGTCTCTAACCCTCCTTGTAAAGATAGATGCAATATCATGAGGGTTGGTCCTTTTAAGATTGTCCACGAGCTATTCTATGCTAAAGATTCTTCCCGTGTAGTATTTCACAATACTCCAGTCACACCCTATCCTCCCTATGTGTGCCTTGTAGATGTATCTTCACCTGATTTTTAGTTCAAGCTACCTCTTTCCATTGTTTGCCAATAGATAAGCATCATTTCTCCTCTCTCTTTTCCATCTTCCAAGCATGGCTGACATTCTGGTGTTCTGTGGTCGGGTTGAGGAAAATCTAAATGAGTATCTTGTGGCCTTCAAGCGCCGTTGTGTTTCTCTCAACTTTCTTATTGAAGATAGATGGTTGTTGGTTCTTCCCACATTTTTGGGGGTTTGGCTCAAGTGTGGTATGAGAAGCAAGCCGAAGACATTTGCCAAAGCTGGCCAAGGTTGATAGCAGCGATGATTGAGTATTTTGGCAAAGAAGAGGAACCGGAGAATGTGTACCTACAGGTGGCCAACTTGAAGCAGTCAGAAGGTGAGACGGTGCATCAATATGTGGATCGAGCGGCCATGCTCCTGGAGCATTTAATTGCCACGCAGGAGGAAAATGCCGAATTTTGAGCTGGAATGACTGAGCATGTGTTGGGCTACCTTATAGCAGGAGCAAGTGACGAATTTCGCCACCTGAAGCTTAAATGGGAGAATCCAAAAACTATGGTGCTAGCACATGAGATTGCTCAAAATTTTGATAAAGTTTACTCTGACCGTGCTTCAAAGAAGACGATTGTCCCTCCGCAACCCCCTCAATTCTTGCAACAACAACCTGGGGGGTCCAACTTAGGGGAACACCCTCACCCCTCATCAGGATGTATCCACCGCCTCGACCTCAAATGTATGGTGCTCCCTTAGATGCTGACCCTCAACAAGGAGTATATCCTCAACCTCCGCTTGGAAGATTTCCTCAACCTCGCCCACGAGCCCCCCTCCTTTCTACTCCCTTGGACCCTCTAGCTAAAGAAGCCCCTCTTGAAAAAGAACCCGGAGTCAATGACCTAGCCAAGGCCCTGAATGATCTTTGGCTCGAGATGGTGGGCATCAGAAATCAAGCCAATCGCCCTCTAAGAGAAGGTGCCGATGTTGTACGCTATGAGTGCCACCAGAAGGGGCATTATCGCACCGAATGTCCCAATATTCCAAGGGTGAATCTTTTAAGTAAAGCAAGCTTTGAGGATTCTGATGTAGAGATGCTTGACCTCGGGAAGAGAAGTCATACCACCTCGGACCCCTCTCCAAACCATGGACCAGGCTGCCCCAGGAAGAAGGTGTCCTTCTTAGAGCCCTTAGATGCTGAGATGGCAGACCCACCAACAGAGAAGACTAGAAGATCTCGCAGGAGTAAGTGGTCACCTTCGGATTTCTCTATTGGCTCAGGGCAAGAGGACTATTCGGTCTCGTTCAGGACCTTACTCATCGGTCTTTGAGCATCACACTCCCTCAACTAATAGCATTAAGCCCTAAGGTGAGATGTGAGCTACAGTAAGGGCTCTCAACAAGGAGGAGCAAGAAAAAGGGAAAGGTACGAGAGGTCTCTTCTATCTCTGAAGAAATTGATCGGCACCCACGTACAGTAGCTATCATCATAGATGATTACCGTGTTAAAAGTGTGTGTGTTGATTGGGGAGCTGCATGTAATATCATGGTGCCCCCAATCATGAAGAAATTGAATTTGAAATGCATAAGGCCTTCCTCCACTCGAATCAAGGTAGCAGATGGTGGACGACTCACCACCCTGGGAGTCATTGAGGATTTGCCCATCACTGTCAATTGGTTGACCACCACCGTCAATTTCTATGTAGTGGACATCGAAGATACAAGCAGGAGTTACCCAGCCATACTCGAAAGACCATGGTTGAGAAAGAGTGATGCAGTCAGCTATTGGAAGACAGGACACATGTCTTTTGGTGCTTCTAAGGAGAAGATCCTGGTGCAACCATGTGCCACGGAACCAAAAGAAGAAGAGGAGCAAGACAATGATACTCTCTCATCCTCGGTGTCTGAATCAATGGAAGGATCAGACGGGGTGGAGGAGTTCTCAAAGGAGGAAGTTTACATGATGGGGGTGTCTCCAACCCCGCCACCTGCAAAAAAGGTAATAGCTAGTCCTCAACAGCTTGAATCTATGCTTTCCCCAGACCTCACTCCAAGTGAGAAAGAAGAATTCCTAGAAATGTTCAAAGATTTCCCTGACCTCTTCGCAACTAGCTACAACCACCTTCGCCATGTGACTGCCATAGAGCACAAGATAGAGCTGAAGCTTGATGCGAAGCCTGTGGCTCAGAAGTATCGGAGATTAGGGCCCCTACAGATCGATGCTTTGCACTCAGAGTTGTAAAAACTTGTAGAAGATGGGTTTATTGTTCCGGTTCACATTACTGAATGGGTTTCACTAGTGGTAGTCACCCTAAAGAAAAATAACAAGTGGTGGGTCTGCATCGACTATAAGAAACTCAATGCAGCCACCAAGAGGGACCATTATCCTCTTCCCTTTCAAGACCTCATTCTTGAGAAGGTAAGTGGTCATGAAATGTATACTTTCTGTGATGGTTACTTCGGGTCTTATCAAATCAGAATTGCTGAGGAGGATGTGCTTAAAACACATTTGCCACACCTTGGGGGACATTTGCATTCAAAGTAATGCCATTTGGCCTCACCAATGCTCCTTCTACCTTTCAAAGATTTATGCAAATGGTGTTTGCTCCTTATTTGGGGGTTTTCTTGGATGTGTTTTTAGATGATTTCTGTATATTTTGAGAACGTAAGGAGCACGTCATGAAGGTTAGGTTGGCCTTCCAAAGGGTCAATGATGTGAATGGCAGCCTCAATCTTGATAAATGCACCATTGGAGCCACTCAAGGGGGTTACTGGGACATATTGTCTCATATGAGGGCGTCAAGCCTAACCCCGAGGAGATAGAAGCTATCCTCAAGCTCTCCCTACCAACAACCAAACATCAAGTACGCTCATTTGTCAATAGGCGGAAAAGAAATCAAGACAAGAGGCTAGAGGATAGGTATGGCAACACTCGAGGGCCATAGAGGAATAGGGAACGTGAGGGGAGGAGCGTTAACATGGGTGGGGAAAAGGGATTAAGAGGGCAGGGAAAGAACAAGGACACTATGGCACAAGAGGAGAGGGAGAGGCGAAAGAGGAGTATGTACAAGTTTCCCAAGATCATTTGATTATGCAACCATATGTGACGGAAAATCATATTCGAGTTCCTAGTATTACAATTGATAAAGTAGCGAATGACTACTTTATTGGGTTCCTAGTATTACAATTGATAAAGTAGTCAATGATGACTAAGTGGAAACATGTGTCTTTGAGTCACAAGTACAATATTTTCATAAACAGGCTCCAATTATCTTGTTTATCGGATGGATTTCATTCTTTAAATGAATTATAGCGTGGTTACATCACTTAAAAGATATTGATTTTGTGGAGAATATCTTTGATGATCATATTCTATGAGGACTTATTCTAGCACCCTATGGTAGCATATTGCGATATGTCATATGAGGCTTGCCCTATTCGTGTTGAGGTTGTAGACTTTCTAGCAACCATGTGGGACTAGTTACCATTTTCCATTTACATTATTGGGGAGGTATTGGTGGAGTTTGGATTGTCTTCTAAGAACAAAAAAAGGGTTTTTCTTGTTGTGCAATACATAAAAGCCTAGGCCTCCACAATTTATGTTATGCAGTGCTGGATTTGATGCTTAATTATTTAATTAAGTAAGGATGATTTGGAGGTGATCCTTTCCATTGTGGAGGGGGTGAATGCTTAGCCACAACCAAAAGTGTCCTAGGATCAAACTCCTAAGGATATAATAACTCCAGTTTTGCCATTTAGTTTGAGTATAGAGAAGAGAAAACAAGTAGCAAACAAAGTGAAAGTGTAGTTGACAAAGGCTCGAGGGTGTCACTCATAAATATGTAAGCATAGCACGTGGGTTCAACAAAAAAGGTTTTTAAAATACTCTTTTTACACATTTATCACACACAAAAGGGTATCTTATAAAGGGGGTATTCATAGATTGATAGGGTGTGTTTTATTCATGATAAATTTACAAATAAGGGTTTTTACAAATATGCCTTAAACGCACATGATATATATGTTTTATACAAAGTGACCTCCCCGAGGAAAAAGGTCCATAAGTTTTGGAAAATAAAGGTAAAATAGGTTTGACAGGTATCAAAGAAGACCTTGGCTGCTCGGCCCGATTCACCTCATGAAATTTTAGTGTACCACATGCATTCAAAAGGAGGGGTATTTTGATTTAACTCTTTGGAAAAGTTTAATAGGTTTACAATAATAGGAGGGGTTTCATAGGTAATGAGGGGTGTTTTTATATTGAAGGAAATATTTTAGTTGAGGGGGACTAGAAGCATGCAAACATCAATTGGAGATCAGATACTTCACCTAGTGATGCTCGTCATTTACATGCAAAATAACGGGTCGATGTTTTTTTGCAAAGAGTATAGGAGCAAATGGAGAGAGAAATCATTGAGGATCTAGGGAAAGAGAGGCAAAATATGGTACCTTGACTCATGGATTGTCCTTATATATTCAAGGATTGTGGATATTGCTCTTGGAATGTAAAAGGAGTGTGCTCATCATCCAAGAATACCGCATTTGGCATACTATGATTCGTATCCTAAAGCATCTAACCAACTAGGTTTCCTACATAGCTAAAGAATCTAGCCAACTAGGTTTCCTACATAGTTATATTTAATCAAATCCTTTCACTCAGCATGATCTCCAGATGCTGGGCATTGGATCTCCATCCTCAAACATCATTGGATCATCTATTGGATCATCCTCTACAAAGTCCATATCAATTCCTCCTTGGCGTATCTCTCTCTCCATATTGCTTTCCCTGTCTTTGAAAACCAACAAATAGACTGAATGATAGTATCCTACTGACTGCCCAAGGATTCAAGCAAAAAGGAGTTAGAAAACTTGAGTGGAGAAGTGTATCCTAGAACACACATAGAGGTAGAAATAGATAGGATGGAGTAGGCTGAGCGAAAGTAGCATAAGCAAAGTAAGTCTAATGAGAGATTCGAGAAGAAAGATGAAAAAGAAAGGTAAAGAAAAGAAAGATCAGGGATGTTTGGGATGGAGGAGAAATCATAAGTGGAAAGCTACAAGGAAAAAACCGAGCATTTTCTTCAGGAGGGGTGGTTTATTGGGGGGAATTTCAGGTGTTTCTTAATCCCCCTTGAACGAATGTGATACATAGGCTTTGTTAGTAGTACACCCCTCGAGGGGGAAACATAAAAGCATTGCCAAATTGAGTTGCAAGGGAGGGGAAAGAAAGATGGAAACAAAAGAGACAAGAGCATGCTGCATAGAGACTAGTGGAACAAGGGAGAAAATAAATTTTGACAAGGAAAAGGAAAGAGGAATCAAATCAAGGTGGATGTTAATCTGGTGGAATGAGGGAAAAATGTCTTTCAAAAAGAGTAGTTTGATGGGAAACGAAGGTGTGAAATTTCAAAAGCCAGCATAGGTCTAGATAATCCGAGTAGATGTGGTTTAGCTCCTCTAGCCATATACATCACCAAATTGGATTTCCCTGTGACTGTTGAGCAAGTGCTATTTAGCCTAAAATGTTAAAGAAAATTAAAAGGCACAATGGTATGGTAGCAGGTTTGAAGCTGTGGATTATGAAATGTTGGCATCCTTGATATGTTCTATCAATCCTGATGCAAGAAAGTGCATGGAAAAGGAAATTATATAAAATAATAAATAATGATGGATTTATTGAAATAGCATTCACATGTATTAATTGAATATTTTCTATTACATCATTCTAAGCTATCAATATTTAAAGATCAGTACTTTTAGACCACCATGTAGTACCTCCATAAGGGGTCCATAAGTCTTGACTCCATTTCTTCAAATCTTTCAAGAGGCCCATAAAACTAAAAGAATCTATAGAATATACCCTTAGATGTGTGCATGCAGTTATAGTGCAACTTTGTAAACCATATCAAATGTTTTCAATTGGATGCCTTCTATAGTTGTGAGAAAGCTCAAGCGATGGATTTTTTGAATGAACACTTGCTTGCATGTATGGTAAACAATTTTTTGATGTCTTTGAATAAATTGTTAAGTCCTATTATACAATATCTAGGACCAGACTTTACATGGAAAGTGACATTTGTCATGGTTTAGTACTCTCAACACTTATTTCATTAATTTTGGACTCATATGTCTACATTTGGACAAATCCTAAAACTCCTTCCCAAATGGAAAGTTTACTTTATGAAAATGTTGTTCGAGAATCAAAAGTTGACTTTTTGGCACTGTCATTTCCACATAATAAATTTTAGAATATCTCTCTATAATGTTGCACTTAATAACAATTTAAATTAATAATTTAATAAAAAATAATAGTTTAATTACATTTAAATTAATAAAAGTAATTTAAATGTATGAGAAATCTATATGTATGCATGCATGCATGCATGTATGTATGTATGTATGCATGCATGCATGTATGTATGTATGCATGCATTTATGTATGTATGTATGGCCCATGCATGACATTAATTTACCATAAGAGTTTTCTAAAATCTTCAAGATGTCATCACAATATTAAGAAACACCTTTTGAGAGTTTAAAAACTCTAAAATCTGGTAGATATTTAGTTGCACATGATGCTACACATGCATGCATGGAATGTACATGTCCTTGGTTTGTCGATGGAAGGGCAGTGATACATATGGCATGACTAGTGCACTGCACTTATCCACGTGGCATAGGCATGCCCATAGGGCTTTTAGTTGATCCGTGTCGGTGTGGGACTCATGCTGCGATGACTACTGATGGAGGCCAGGGAGGGGGAAAGAGAGAAGGGGAGGGAGGTAAGAAAGAGAGGAAAAGGAAGGGGAAAGGGAAGGAGAGAGAGAGAGAGGGGGGGGGGGGGGGGGGGAGGGAGGGGGAAGGGGAGGGGAGGTGAAGAGGAAGGGAAAGGTAGGCTAGGGTAAGGAAGGGGGAAGGGGAGAGGAGGGGAGGGAGGGGAAGGGGAGGGAGGGGGAGGGAGGGGAGGGGAGGGGAGGGGAGGGGAATGGGGATGGGGAGGGGGAGGGGAGGAAAAGGGAGAGGGGTGAGGAAGGGGGAAGGGGAGAGAAAGGGAGAGGGGTGAGGAAGGAAGGAGGGGAATGAGGAGGGGGAGGGGAGGCAAAGGGAGAGGGAGAGGGGTGAGGAAGGGAAGGGGAGGGGAAAGGGGATGGGGACCGGAGGGGAGGGAAGGGGAGGGGAGGGCAGGGGGAAGGGGAAGGGAGGGGAGAAGGAAGGGGAGGGGAGGGGAGAAGGAAGGGGACGGCGGGGAGGGGAGGCGTGAGGAAGGGAAAGACTGGGGAGGGGGGGTGGGGGATGGGAGGTGTGAGGAAGGGAAAGAGGGGAGAGGAGAAAGGAGCGGGAAGTTTGAATTCTAGGAGAGGGAAGGGAGAGTGGTGCGCAGAGAGAGTGAGACGTTTGAATTCTAGGGAGGGAGAGGTAGAGAGAAAAAAGAGAGGGAAATTCAAAACTTTAGGGTTCCATGGCTTATATATAGCCTCACACATACCCCTCCCTTCAACTTTCCCCTTCCTCTCCCCTCTCCTTCCTATCCCTCTCCCTTTTCCCCTCCCATCCCCTCTCCTTCCTCTCTTTGCTCTTCTTTCTCTCCCCTCCCGTCCCCTCTCCTTTCTCTCCCCTCTCCTTCCTCTCTTCCCTCTACTTTCTCTCCCCTTTCTCTCTCTCTTCTCGCTCTCTTCTCTTCCGCTCCCCTCGGCCTCTCTCTTCTCCCTCCCCTTTCTCTCTTCTTTCTCTTTCCTCTCTCCCTCTCTCTTCTCCCTTCCCTCTCTCTTCCCTTCACCCATCCCCCTTTTAATCCAAAACACAAATTGGGCGGACGTGGCCGCGGCTGCCAATTCCCTGCAACAACACACAAAAAAACAAAAAAAACATTTTTTTTTTTGGGTAGGGGCTTGGCGGTTTTTTTTTTGTGCACGGGCTTGGAGGCGGTCACGGTCACCAGAGCATGTATTTGTTATGCCCCTGCCCTCTCCTTCCTTTCCTCACCCCTCCCCTCCACCATGCATTAGGGGCTTGGTGGCCGCGGA